>NC_061110.1:66976067-66978567 GCF_015104395.2 Macrobrachium nipponense | reverse complement strand
CCAGCATACATCACCAAAAACCCCAATCCTCCTCCAGTTCCAAGCCAATCCTTACTAGCACCAGAGTCGATCAGGTCACATTTGAAAGACAAATATTCTTGGTTGGAGGAAGTCTTCCTCACTGAGAATGTGCCTGATGCAGTCAGCATCACATGGTCAGCATATCATGCAACACAGAAAAGAGCCGTCCATTTGAAGTGAGCATGTTGGCAATGATGCCTATGTGGCGAGATCAGGCACACTGTTGCAACTATCAAGCATGCCATGGGGAAGGTCCATGATACAGTGGCTTTTTTGAACCCACAGTAGACACCTGTAATTGTTGCTGACCAACCGTTGTATGCTCTGGCGAAACAAATACAGTGGAAGAATATGGAGAGGACAAGTTCGTTGTCATGTTCGGAGGCCTTCGTATAGAAATGGCTTCACTGAGATTGATAGTAACATTACTACGAGACAGTAGGTGAACCAGTGCCATTGTGGAAGCAGGGATGGCCTCATCTGGTACATCAGAGTCTTACCTGTTTGCATCCAGTGTTGCAAAGACAAGACAAGCACACTAGATTACAGCATGTAGCTTGTACAAACTGATGAAGAAGGCATATCATGATTTCTGCTTTGAAGAGTCTAGCACATCAGGAATAACCTTTGAGGATTGGTGTGAAAAACGGAAGAAAGAGAGTCCACAGTTCCAATTCTGGAGTCTGGTGCTTGCCAGGGAACTCATGATATTCACCCTCATCCGCTCATTCAGAGAAGGAGACTTCAACTTGTACACTGAAGCACTTTCAGAACTGTTGCCTTACTTCCTTGCAAATAACAATGTTAACTATGCCCAGTGGGTCACTATTCGCTTCCGAGATATGATGTCACACGAACAACAACATCCAGACGTGGCCAAGGAGTTTCACAATGGTAACTTCTTCATCCACAAGTCGAGGAGAGAATTCTCTGGCATGGCAATTGATCAAGCTCATGAGTACAATAACGCAGTGATCAAATGTGATGGAGGAGCAATTGGGTTGACAGAAGACCCTTTCAGCACTTTGTAGGTGGATGGTCGCTGGACCTGAAGTTAGTCGTCTACTAGCTGGATACGAGGCCATGTCTGGTATGAAGGATGCCACATACAGCAGCAGACACCGAGTGCCCAGAAATCTTTCTTTGAAAAGGTGAAATCACTCTCTGAAGTGATGCAGGAGTTGGGTAATCCATTCCAAGAAGAATCATCAGACTTGATGGTGTTAGGTACAAAGAACATTGCAGACCCGAACTATAGCTGAAATGGTAGCTACACATCACTGGCTAGGCTAAGAGCAGTTTCTATCATTTATGAAAGGGGTAGAGGATGAAGCTGAAAGTCTTTTCTATCATCCAATCTAAGGAGAAAGTCCTAAAAGATGACTGTCAATTATTCTCGTGACTGTTCATCTCAAGCCAGATAGTCAGTGTGACTTGCAAGAATTCTTCAAGCACGAGAATCAGTCATACCCTGCATCTCTCAGTGACAGTGGTAAGCTTCATACATGTCAGAAGTCGCAACTGGTTGAAATTCTTGAAGTGCAAGTGAATGCCTCAGTGGGAGAACCAAAGGGAGATACAATCATAATTGACGGCTCAGCACTTATCAATGCTTCACCTCCATGTACTTCAAAGAGATTTAATGACCATGCCAAAGAAGACATCATACCAAAGGTGGAATCCTATGGTGCTCGGTATAAGTGGGTGGACATAGTCTTTGATGTATACAAGAAATCAAGTCTGAAATCAGAGACGAGGTCAAAAAGGGGGGAAGGAATCAGAAGAAGAGTGACAGGAACAAGCAACACACCAGGAAACTGGCAAGCTTCCTTTGTGACCCCAGAAACAAGACTGAACTGTTTCATTTCCTGGTCGAAAAGATGTGTAAAGCAGAAACGACAAGCACAGTCATCGTCACAAAAGGAGAGGATGCCATTAGCAACACAGTGAAGTCTCTAGATGCTGTGTCCCCATGTTGTCACGAAGAGGCTGACAGTCGAATATTTGTTCATGCTAGGGATGCAATGACTGACTGGAGCAAGTCTATAATCATCAAGGCTAATGACACAGATGTGCTAGTCATAGCAATATCTGTATTGCCATCCTTCCAGAAACTAGGTCTTCAGGAAATGTGGATTGCCTTTGGCCAAGGAGCCCATATGCGATGGATTCCAGTCAGTGAGGTAGTTTCTGCAGTTGGGCTTGAGAAAGCTAGAGGGATACCCTATTTTCATGCATTCACTGGATGTGACATTGTGTCTGCCTTCTGTGGGTAAGCGAAGAAATCTGCATGGCTGACTTGGAATGTATTTGATGATATTACTGAAACATTCATCAATCTCAGCCAGCATATAACATTGATTTGTGATCTTGACATACAGAGGCTGGAAAGATTTGTTGTCCTCATGTACGACAGATGAAGCGCAGCCACTGGTGTGGACGAAGCAAGACTAGATCTGTTTGCCCACAAGCATAGGCC
>NC_061110.1:66948567-66971067 GCF_015104395.2 Macrobrachium nipponense | reverse complement strand
GTGAGGGAGTGAACAAAGAAGCAGGTAGAAGTGTACTTACTTTATTACAGGTAAGGAAAATTCATATATACCATATTTGGGCGGAAATGTAGTGTCTGACCTGTGACAGAGCAAAAATTGGTCGGCGAGAGCCAATTTGTGACATTGCATGATATAAACTTTGGCGGAAAGCCTGCTGAACGCTCTTTCAAATGGATGTAAAAACAGCACGACTGTAGGAACATATACAATAAATTTGGAGATAAAGCATTGTCCTTACATATAACCCCCCCCCCACCCCCAGACAATAATTAAGGCATAACTGTTGGATGATAGGAACGAGATTCTGATCACTACTCTTGATACCGTGTGGGCTGATGGAAGCGGCCTGGGTACAGGAGACTAGCTGCCTTGGTAGATCCTCGGCCTTTGTAGATCCTTGGCCTTGGAGTCATTGGGAGGGTTCAGAGACAGGATGGCCCCCTTGGATAAATCCTCGAGGAGTTCGATTGTCTTCCGAGGGTGGCCACAGCTGCATCTGGGTGGCTTGGCGATTTCCAGTGTCGTTTCGTGCTGGGGGGGCGGCGTGGTGTGCCCTACAGGGTCTGCATTGGCGTAGTCTTCGTTTATCAGGAAGGCAGGCTTCAGCCTGTCTATCATGATCCAATCCTCATGACCATTTACGGAGTTGAGGTATGCTTTGTCGGTGCATCGGAGTACACGGAAGGGGCCTCAGTAGGGCTCCGTCACCAGCAGGTGGCGGGTTTCTTCTCTGATGAAGACGTGTTTGCAGGGCGATAGGACCTTTGGAAGGAAATGTTTGGCTGTATTGGAGAAGGTCTAGAGGCTTGGCGTGAACTTCCCGGCAGTCTCCCAAAGCCTAGCAATGGATATGTCTGTGTCATTGGCGTTGGTCGGGAAGAATTTGCCTGGGACTGCCAACATTTCTCTGTAAACCTTCTCTGCTGGTGATGCCTCGCAGTTCGCTCTGAGGGCTGAGGAGGACCCACGGTAGTTGAGATTTCCAGTCTTTGCCGGTGCATTGCGTCATCAGGGATGCCTTCAGTGATTGGTGGACTCTTTCCACCATGCCGTTGGCCGCGGGGTTGTAGGCGGTGGTAGCATGGAGTGACATCCATATGAGGCGGGCCAGGGAGGTCCACAGCTCCGACAGGAAGACAGGTCTGCGGTCCGTTGTGATGCCATCTAGCACTCTGAATCGGCTGATCTAGCTGGAGAGAAGGGCTTCCGCCCATGCTTTGGTGGTTGCATCTGACATCGGCGCTGCCTCAGGCCACCTGGGTAGAGGATGTGGCTGAATCTTTGTTTTGGCTGAGGGAACTCCCCCATGCCCAATTCTGTGTGCGGGCTTATCTTGCTTGACTGGCAAAGGGCGCAGTTCCTGGCCCACTCCCGAGAGTCCTTCCGAATTCCATGCCAGATGAACATCTGTCAGAAGGAGCATCATTGTCCGGCCCGAGAAGTGCAATACGGCCCTCCTGTGGGAGGTCGGGATCACCGGACAGGGGCGGCCAGTGGTTGCGTCGCAGAGGAGTGTTGTGCCTGAGGGTCCAAAAGGCACGTCCTCCCACTTGAGGGAGGTGAGGGCTGTGCAATATGCGGCAGTCTCAGGATTGGCGGCTTGTTCCCGGGCGAGGTCTTTGTAGTAGATCCCAAGGTGGACAGTGTTGATCTCTATCTTCGGCCACGGGATTCTTCTTGCCGGGGACGTAGTGGATGGTGCAGCCGAATTCAGCGATGGCTGCCAGGTGTCTCTGTTGTCTTGCTGACCAGGCATCGCCCGCCTTGGTGAAGGCGTGGACCAAGGGGTGGTGTTCTGTCCTGATGGTGAAAGGGGCGCCCTCGAGGGGGTAATGGAAGTGGCGCACTGCTTGGTACACTGCCAGGAGCTTGCAGTCGAACGTGCTGTACCTCGTTATGGAGGAGTGATGGGAGTTCCATTTGACAACGTCCTAGAGAGAGAGAGAGAGAGAGAGAGTAGTTGGTGGATGGATGGATGGTTAGCGGTGGTTAACAACTGAATTGGCTGTTGGTGAGTTCTGAGTTGTCTACTGGTACTGTTGGAGTTAGAGTCTTTAGGCAGAGCCTGTAAAGATCAGTAGTGTTGGCAGCGGTCTGTGAAGAGTGTTGGAGGCATTTAAGTCAGTTGTATGTTATTGATTTGTTGACTAATTCATGTGGGGGGGATTTGTCTGCTTGTTTTAAAGATTGTGATCCTGCCACATTATTTTTTGGCACCCGAACAGGGACTGCTGTTGCGGCAGCTGCAGGACAATTGGGGTAGTGAGTTGTGTGATTGGTAGAGAAAGTGTGGATGGAAGGGTTGAAGGAGATGGAGAGGCTGAAGGAGGAGTTGCAGATGGCGAGGGAGGCTAAGGAAAGATTGGAAGTGGAGAATGAGAGGTTGAGGGTGGAGCGTGAGGAGCTGAAGAGCAAGTTAGAAGAAATGAAAGGAATGCTAAGGAGTGCAAAAGTGGAAATGAAAGAACAGGTGAAAGAAGCGGAAGAGAGAATGGTTGAGAAAATGGACGAAAAACTGGGGATAATGATGAATGCAGTGCAGGAGATGATGAAGGGGTTCATGGGAGATGGAGCTGTAGGAGGTAGACCTACTGGGTCTTGTGACGGGCCAGGAGGAGTGGTAAAGAAAGTGAAACAGTGAGTGGATGAGAGTACGAGTGACGAAGGTGATTTGTTTGTGATAGGTAAGGGAAAGAAGGGAAAGACACAGAATAAGGATCAACCTGATGACTAAAATAAGAAGGGGAATGAGGAAAAGAAGAAGACAAAGGGAAAGAAGGTTAGTAAGGGTGATGTACAGGATGAGACTTAAGACTAAATATATTGGGGAAAGGGCTTAGAGTGATTTAGATAGCAGTGAGTAGAAACAGGTAGGTAGAAAGAAGAAGGTTAAGAAGAGCATAATCAAGAGTATGGACGTATGGAAGTGGACTCGCTGTATTCGGAAGAGGGAAAGAAGGGTCAGAATGGAAGTAGTGAAAGTGAGAGTGAGAGTGAGAGTGAGCAGGAAGTACAAAAGGCTGTGTATATGAGAGAGGTACCCTGATGTGCACAATCCAAGGAATATGGTAGTAGGAACATAAGGGACTTTTTTAAGGAATATGAGAAGTATTGTGAGGCTAAATATTGGGATAACAAGAGAGTCTGGGCAAGAGAGTTAGGTAGCTTTTTGACAGGATTTTTGTTGAGTATGTATGGGGTAATGATGAGTGTAGGGAATGTACCGCATGAGAATGTGAAAGCTAGGATTGTAGAGCAGGCAAAGAGGATAAAGAATGGCTTTAGATATAGGAGAAAGCAAGATTTTGAAGAGGCAAGAATGAATGTTGGTGAGTCTTTGTCAATGTATGTCTGTAGGTTAGAAACATTAGCCAGGAAAAAGTTTGGGGACGAAGGGAAAAGTGAGTGTAAAGAGTTAGTGCAAAAGTTGTTGGCAACTGTGCCTGAGAGTGTTTACGAGTTAATAAATCTGAAATGTAAGGAGAAAAAGCGATGGACGAATGAAAGGTTGACGTGGAACGACATTTTAGAAAAGGATTACATGCTAGATAGGTGTATGAAAGAGAATAGGAGTGTTAGTGTTAGGACTGAAGTAGCTGAGGTTGTACCAGAGTTTAAAAGCTATAGGGAGGCAGTTTTGGAAGGGCCGAGGCGAATGGCAGAGCGAGTGGTTGATAGGAGCATTAGAGCAAGTAACGTGAGTGTAGTTAGCCCTAAAAGAGATAGGATTGCGAGTGTTGGAAGAGTAGGGTCAGCTAGTTGTGAGCGAGAGCAGCAGTGTTACAGATGTGGTAAGCCAGGACATAAGAACAATGAATGTCGGTGGGCGTTAGGAGTGTGCTTTGGGTGTGGACAAACAGGGCATTTAGTTAGCGAGTGTAAGAAAGATAGGGATATTAAATGTTACAGGTGTGGACAGGTAGGGCACATAGCTAGTGGATGTCGGGGTACCTGTATGAACGTGGTTTGCAGCAACTGCGGGAAGAACAAGCATTATGCTAGGATGTGTAAAGAACAGCATGCAAAATGTGTTGAATGTGGGATGGAAGGTCACATGGCGAGTGTGTGTAGGCGAAAGAGGATGAGCCAGGTTGGGAATTCGGGAAACTAAGTGAAAAGGTGATTCAGTTGGGTGGGTCCTCTAGTATGTGACAGTATGTTTGGGAGAATGCGATGAGTAAGTGGTTGAGGGTGAATGAATGTGAGTCGAGTGCCAGTGAGCAAATGGGTCTGGAAGATCAGCAGTTGGTGTTGGTTGAGTATGGAAGAAAGTGGAAGAAGATAAGGAAAGGGAATGAAAGGGAGAAATGTGAGCTGCATGATAGAGGGTTTAGTGTTAGGGTAAAAATGGTGGATAAGGCATGTAATACGGATGACTTTGAGGGGAGGAATGATACATATAGCATGTGAGGGTTTGAATTGTCAAGTTTTAGTGAAATTTCACTTGGAAGGAAATCAGGTGGCAAGGATGTAGTTGGCAGTATGAATGAGTCTCTTCAGGAGTTTGGCAGGAGTGTATTTGAGGTAAGTGATTTGGTGGCAGTGTTACGAGACATATTAGGACAAGAGTTGGAAGGGGTTGATGAGATAGTGAATGGGATTTGGGAGGATAGTAGTAAGGGAGATGGTAATGGGAGTCTGACTGGAAGTGGTCTGGGAGAAATGGATGGCAGTGTAACTGAGGGTGTGTATGAGGGCCTTTAAAACAAGATCCAGCGGGACTGCATCTGAGCATCCATGGGTGTTGCGAACGTAAGGAGACATTGTAACAGGGGAGGAAATATAGAGGAGTTATGGGAGTTCCATTTGACAACGTCCTTATGAGAGAGAGAGAGAGAGAGAGAGAGAGAGAGAGAGAGAGAGAGAGAGAGAGAGAGAGAGAGGGTGTAATTGATGGATGGATGGTTAGCAGTGGTTAACGACAGAATTGGCTGTTGGTGAGTTCTGAGTTGCCTATTGGTACTGTTGGAGTTATGAGTTCTTCTGTTTTGGAGGTAGTCTTTTAGGGAGTTTTTAGGCAGAGCCTGTAAAGATCAGTAGTATTGGCAGCGGTCTGTGAATAGTGTTTGAGGCATTAAAGTCAGTTGTGTGTTATTGATTTGTTGATTAAGTTTGTGTGGGGGAGATTTGCCTGCTTGTTTTAAAGCTTGTGATCCTGCCACATCGTATCAGTGGGCAACAGTTTCTATTGAAAAAGGCGAGCGACTGAGGGGAACCTTGGACCATCTGCTCCAGGACGGCTCTGCAAGTGATGTTGCTAGCATCAGTGGTGAGGCGTAGGGGCACGGTGGGGTCCTGATGGGACAAGGCAACGGCTTTAGCGAGGGACGTCTTCATGTTGCAGAAGGCCTGTTGCTGCTCTGCTTCCCACGTCAGATTCTTCTGTTTACCCTTCAGAACCTGTGTTAAGGGGGACATGGTTTGGGTGATGTCAGGGACAAAACCGGCGGTAGTAATTCACCATTCCGATGAATTCTTGCAGAGCCTTAATTGTTGTTGGGGTCGGGAACTCCTGTACTGAGTCCACCTTCGAGGCCATGGGGCACACGCCTGCTGTGGAGATCTTTTGTCCGAGGAAGTCCACCCTCTTGGTGCCGAAGGTTCACTTGTCAAATGGGACGACCAACTTGTTTACCGCTCAGACGTGATGTAGATGCTCCTCCGGGGACCTGGAAAAATAAAAATATAGTCGACGTAGCAGACGCAGAAGGTCGGGTCTCCCAGGATGCTGTCCATCAGTTGTTGGAAGGTGGCCCCTGTGTTTCTCAGGCCGAAGGTGGAGTAATGAAAGACATAGGAGCTGAATGGCGTGATAATGGCAGTCTTGGGGATGTCCTCAGCATGTACTGAAACCTGAAAATAAGACTTCAAGAGGTCTATTTTAGTGAAGATCTTTGCCCCATGGAGGGCTCAGGTCAAGCCTTGTATGTTTGGCAGGTTAGTGATCGAGGATCATAGCTAGGTCCAGTCTTTAGTAGTCTCCACAGGGCCTCCAGGTGCCGTCAGGTTTCTGCACCGTGTGAAGGGGAGAGGCCCAAGGGCTCGATGCTTTCTGGCAGATCCCTATTCGCTCCATTTGTGAAAATGCCCTCTTTGCGTCCTGAAGGCGGCCTGGAGGGAGTTTTCAGAACTTTGCGTGCGTCATGGGGTCCATGGTGGTAATATGGTCAAGTATTCTGTGTTTGGGAGGGGTTCCAGCTGCCTGACAAAGTTCTGGCTTGAAAACTTCGGGGAACTCCTGCTGGAGGTTACCATATTTGTGGGGGGCGATGGAGCAAATTGTGGGAATGTCTGGGCCCGCTGCGAGTGGTAGAAAACTGCATGTCTCTTTGTCGAGGAGGCTGTTGTGCACCAGGAAGTCTGCCCCCAGGAGGGGAACCTTGACGTCTATGATGGTGAAGGGCCAGACATAACTGCGCCCCAGGATGGAGATTTCAAGGGACTTCATGTCGTAGGAGCAGATGGGAGTCCCATTGGTGGTGACGAGGGTGGTTGAACTGTCTGGGCTGTGGCTGTGGCCTTCTCCTGACGGCGGGAATATGGAATGCATCACCCCGGTGTCCACCAGCATCCTGCGGCCAGATGTTGCTTTGTGGACTCTAGAATCCTACAGTGTGTGAGTCCGACAAGGCCGCTGCTACAGTTGGGCCTGGTGTTGTCTGCCGTCGCTGTTTTTTGACTGCTGGTAGGTGCAGGGGCTTTCACATTTCATGGAGTACTTCTTGAATCTCTGATGATAGTTGCACCAGGAGTTATCACCCCGCTGCTGATGGGAGGTCTTCTTCTGGGTCACAGCGCTGAGCTCCTGTAGCGGGTCCGCTCCTTCTTCTTCCCCTTTCTCTGCTGCTAAGCATATGGGAGATGGGGGATGGGGGAGGGAGCGGTTATCTGTCCTCAGACTTCTGGGGTCAGTTGCTGGAGAAATATTTCGCGGCTGAGGTTGATCTTCTTTTTCATAATTTTGGCAGGTGGAGGAGGCCCATCACTGTGTCCCAAGCATCCTTCGGGTCGGTGTCTCACATAGGGTTTGTGACCAGGTCAAGGGCATGGGCGGCTCTTTCAGGGATGGGGCTGGAGTAGGCTTTCACGAGTTTCTTCTTGAGTTTGTAGAGTGTGACCGGGTTGGTCTGTGCGTTCAGCCAGTAGGTCATCTGTTTGTATAAGTCTCCTGGAAGGGCTGCTATGACGAGGTCGGCCTTCAGCACCTTGTCGGAGAGTCCCGCGAGTCGGAATTGTTCCTCTGCATGGTAGAACCAGGTGGGTGGGTCGTCTGCTGTAAAAGCGGGCAACCTGACAGCCTGAGCGGCAGCTGTGCTTGAGGTTGGGGAGAGGACCGAGGGAGTCTGGGTGGCTCCCAAGGAACTGTCTGCTTCCATTGTCCACTCTCACAGACAGGTTGACGGGAGTCCTAAATGGCGGCCAAACCGTTTGAGGAATGCCTGAACACACTTGGGGAAGTTATGCTGTTTTGAGTCCATTAGAGGCGTTGACGTTCCCCAACAGGAGCTTTCAGAGATCTAAACTGAGGCGCTGTATGAGTCCGCTAAAGATCTTTGAAGGTGAGTGGTGGTAATTAGTCCCTTAATGGCTTAGCCAAAACCACTTGGGTCACCGTCCAAACTGGGAGGTCACCAGTTGTGAGGGAGTGAACAAAGAGGCAGGTAGAAGTGTACTAACTTTATTACAGGTAAGGAAAATTCATATATACAATATGCAGGCGGAAATGTAGTGTCTTGACCCGTGAGAGAGCAAAGATGGGTCGGCGACAGCCGATTTGTGTTTCCTTGGAGACATTTATTCATAAATATAAAAGCATACAGAGTATGACATTGCATGATTTATACATTGGCGGAAAGCCCGCTGAACGCTCTTTCGAATGGATGTCAGAACAACGTGACTGTAGGAACATGTACAATAAATCGGGAGTAAAGCATTTTCCTTACACAGATGTTAAAAAATATTTTGTTTGGGTTTGCGAACCATGCTTCAAGCCATGAACACAAACATCCCCAGGAAGGGTTCATTGGAAGCACCAAACTCTTTTTAAAATGTCTTTTTTACTCAATCTTTTTAATGTTAATTATTTACTCTAACTGAAGAAATAATATATTGAAAAAGGACTATTCGTATTACTTGTGTAAACGCATACATCCAAAAACAGCTGATTTGCTATGAGCAACCGAATCCGGTAACAACAGCGGTTTGCTTGCATATCAACCATAGTACGGAAATTAAAATGTTACCGTAGGTATGTTACAAATGATGCTCAGTAGAATAGCACTGATATATTTTTGCATTACTATATTCTTTTGACGCTATGGAGAAAACATCGGTAAGGACATATATAGCTAAATTTAAGCTGCAATTTGTAGCTGAATCTGAGGAAGGAATGTTCATCTGCTAACGACTATTATCGTGCATTGGCAACATGGATGAAACTCCCGCCAACTTCAGTATACTGTAGTAGGTACCATTAAACTCAACCGTAAACAGAATTTGAGAGAAACATGTTTTAATCAAAAATATTTGGCATGAAAGAACACATTTTACTGTTTTCACTCAGATTGAAGATAAATATGTATTCTGATGAAATCAAATGAAAATATCGAACGCAATCTCTTGATTTTTTAGCGCCATCCACTAACGAAAAAATAACTAAATTTCGTTCACAACGATATGTATTCAAGGGATAATTCGACTTGAAAACACTTCGTATAACGTAAAATAACCTTGTCCCATATTAATAGAGTATCTATAGATTCATTTACTGACGCTAACTAGAAGCACAAAAATCGCTCTTGATTTGAGTTCAATGCAGATAAATAAACTGACCTCGCAATCGCCCTCAGCCGATTTCCAAACCAAAACATTAATTGCTGATTGTATTTTATAGTACACTAGTGATATGAAAATATATGCAGTATTATTGGATTAATGTTAAATGCTTTACTTGTGGCTTTTGTGTTAATATTCCCGTTTTTTATTTTTGTCTTTCTCTGCTGAAAGTGTCATTATGCTTAGTAGCTTTGTTCTTTGCTGTTAATCTCATGTTTAATTATTTCCCATTTTGTTTCCATCTAAAAATTCGAAGTTCAGTGATGTACTGATAATTAATTTATCTTCATAATTTTTTTAAAAAGTATAATTTACTACTGTACCCCATTTTATTCTGATTACTAATGTACAGAATTTTCATTATTCCCTGTTTTTAGCCCTGAAGATGGTTTTTTTATCCCGAAACGTATTTGATAGATATAGATAAAGTTGTAGCTGAAAATGCTGAAGTTTCTGGTGTCCATACTGTTCCTATTAAATATCCGACTTTCCAGAAGAGACAGTACCATTCATATTATGTAATATATATACATATATATACATGCATACATACATATACATACATATATATATATTCATATATATATAATATATAGTAATAGTATAATATATATATATATAATTGTGTTGTATATTGATATATATATTATATATAACATATATATCATATATATATTTGTGTGTATATGATATATATATATATATAATTATAATATATATATATTTATATATAAATAAAAAGTATACACACACACACATATATATATATATATATATATATATATATATATATATATATATATATATATATATATATATATATTAAATAAACACAGCCGGTATTGCCTTCCGCTAACATTGGCGTTGATAATGAAATTTCATGGCAAAATGCCTCTATATCTTAGCGTCTACTACTGTGACTTTTTCATTTAGGAAATTTGATCCCACCGGTTTTCCTTCTCATTTTTCGTCTCTCCCATTCCACGTTCTACTTCGCCAGTCAGTCATTTTATATTTCCTCCCCACGGACATTTTAGCTCGAAGTAGTACCTATTCATACTTATTCACTGTAATTTCATCGCAATAATTACATCGTGGTAATTTCGTCGCATGGTAATTACATATACAGTTTTACCACATTGTAATTACATCTTCAGTGATTTTACCGTAAGGTTTCTTTCACCGCAAAAAATAAAGCATGATATGTTTGATTTTAAAAGTAAAATTATATATTTAGTGTTAGGTTTTAAATGTCTTTTTATTTCTCATTTATTCTTTTACCGTCGATGATTATTAGTTGTTTGACGCGTCTTATTTTTAACTCGGTTAATCAGTCTAAGGAAAAAAATGATAATAAAGAAAGCGACATTCTTTAAAAAGCTTTTTTATTATTTATTTTCAAACAAATACGTATAGTGCATATATTAAAAAAATATTTCAAGAACAAAAATTATCAAAACAATTCCACAGCACATGATCAAAGCGAGGAGGTCGACGTACCATGGGACGATTTGGCCTTCCAGTCCACGCATCCTCAATGTAATCTAAGACAGGCTGGGCTTCCTCAGGAAAATCATTATTGTCAATTAAATATTGAAAAGTGCTAACCACATCGGAGACAGGAACAAATGCAATGTCTGCAATCATACGCATTTTTAATGCGAATCCGGCATCACTTTCGAACACCTGTTGCAGACCATTTGATTGATTGGATCGAAATAAATATTGTGAGAAGTGGAAAAAAGCAACATTTTTTTATCTGAATTAGGAAAAAAATTCTCTTGAAACAATAACGGCAGCACGTTCAAAATCAGTCATAATTATGCTTGGTGATAAGGTTGCTCTAAAACTTTTAGTTCTGACAAAAGCTTATTGTAACTATCCTCAGTTTTGTTACTCATTTAAACGAAAACAAGAGGCAAAACGTCACCTTTCATGATACCATGTATTGTGTATAGTTGTTTAGATAAAGGGGGTACTGTTTTGAAAGTCCCATCTGCATACCAATTGCTTGCATTAGATAATACCTGAAGATTTCTCCGAGTCGAAAATAAAATAATCCGGTCTGATCCATCATCGCTGTCGAACAGAAGGAATGGCTGATTTGAATGTGTTATCCTATATTGCGGAGGAATGCTTAACTGGAGAAGACATTCTGGATTTGCAGGAATTTGTGCTGCGGTTTTTCTAGCATTTCGTATATTCCTTTTTACGTACTGCTTGGGAAAAGTCAACGAGCAGGCTATTTGCTAATAGGCCATTTGCTAGTTAGATACTTTGATCTCATCAACAACTCTAACAGTAATACTTGGACGTTTTACAGAAAGAAAGTGAATTATATATTATTGTTCATTTATTTTTTTGCGGTGAAAGAAACCTTACGATGAAATCACTGACGATGTGATCTATTACGATGCAATTACAATGCTTTGAAAATGTATGAGATGTAATTACCATGTGATGAAATTACCGAGATGAAATTACCACGATGTAATTACTGCGATGAAATTACCGGACACCTTTCATACTCTACCAGTCGTGAAGTTTTGATCACGTCATTTTTGTATTGCTCGGGTTTTCCGCTTTTCAACCATTTTTATGATATATTGTGACAAAGCCTCAGAAGAAATTCCACATCTTATTCTCTTATGCATATGACGGCCAAACGAGATTTTTACAACTCTTCTCATTTCAACCGTCATTATGTGCAATATCCCTAATTCGAGACATCTGAGAAGGAAGAAGATTTATTGCATTTTTAGAACATGCATCATCTGTGCATTTATGCAGTGATGGTTCTTAGACTGATGTTGGATTTTGTGCCCTTTTTCTTATGTTGAATATAACGACGTTTTATGAGGTACGACTTCGGTCACCATCGTAGAGCTGTATGATGTGATAATATGATCCATTTTAACACAAAACATCTGCCATTAATGGAGGTTGTTGAAATTATTGTTGTGGTATTCAGTCATTAGGGAAAGGAAGTTGATTTTTCCTGGGAACAGCAGACCCTGGTGTGTCAGGGAGCCACATGTTAGCAAATATGCTGAGGAGGCTTTATTTACCCTTTAGGGATGCCTTTACAAAATTGAACAAAATTCACTTCCACAAATACTATATTGATAATATTCCCAGAATATAGAATACTAGCCTTCACTCACTCAAGATTGGTAGGGTATACTTAATGCAAAAGGTGTCACTAGCTGGGCAGCTGTGGCCATTACTGGATGTCTGTGCTTCAGGAAACTCAAAGCTGATATTCTTTCACAGTGACGAGATGTGTATGGCTATTACCCTCTACAGTTCCTTTGCGGATATTTTACGTAGATCAAGTTAAATTGTACGTTTGTCCTTGCAACTGATTATGTAAGAATTATACTTAAGTTTTTACCAGATATTTTTTCCGTGGTTGTAAAATTTTCTTATTTCAAATGGTTATTATATAAAGGGAACACGTTATCCTGATGTTCAGAATCTTTTTTAAAAGTCTTTCATACCTGTATTTACTTATTACTCATCATCAGTAATCAATTACATCATCATTTATATATATATATATATAATATATATATATATATATATATATATATATATATATATATATATATATATATATTATATTACACCTATTATATATATATGTATGTTATATATATATATATTTTATATGTATATATTATATATATGTTTATATTATTTGATGTGGCCTTCATCTATAAAGTTTTCCACGTGTGGCTTCCGTTCCCTTAACGCTTTCTTCACAGCCTCTACAGACGTAACTGACTCCTGTTGAACATATGATACAACAAACACATCATTCATCTTTCAAAATAGCCTTACGTAAGATTTACTTTCATAAGAGAGTTTTAATTGCTCAAAAAAGAAAATGTTAACCACACGTTTCCTCAGAGCGAGTTCTCTGTAAATATGCGAGCCCTGATTACACGTCCTTTTTCTTTCAAACCAAGCATACAAATATTCCCAGAGTAAACCGTGATCTGCACAAGCTACATTCATTAATCCGTTATCAAAGTTGTCTAAACCGTTTTAGAACGAAATAAAATAGAAGCTATGGATTATGCATAAAAAGCTATGAGCACGCGGGCATACATTCATACATAAGCATACGTGTAAATTACGCATAGACATACCCTTACTCCCAACTAATGTCTCGCCCATCGGCCAGCTGTTATAGTAATAAAATTCCGCTCAAAGTAAAATTCCCACATTTAACATTTTCATAGTTCATAAACCTACAAAGACCATGAAAACAAACTTGGCTTTTTACTCTAGTATTATGATATAAGTTGCCGCTTACTTCAATTCTGGTGCAAACTCACACCCGTCATATATATATATATATATATATATATATATATATATTAATATATATATATATATATATCTCTAATATATATATATATATATATATATATATATATATTATGTGTGTATATCTATTATATATATATAGTATATTATACATATATATATATATATATATATATATATATATTTATGTATATATATACATATATATATATATATATATATATACTATATGTATATATATTATATATATATATATATATATATATATATTGTATATATATATATAATATATGTATATACACACATATATATATGTGTGTGTTTATATATATATATATATATATATATATATATATATAATATATATAGATATATATAATATATATGTATACATACATACATACACACGCGCACACACACAGACACACATATATATATATATATATATTATATGTGTATATATATATGTATATATATATATATATATATATATATATATTATATATATATATATATAGATATATTTATATGTATATATATATGTGTGATATATATATATATATATATATATATATATATATATATATATATATATATATTAGGGCTTGTGCCTTGTATGATAAGGCGCCCTATGAGGTAATGTTAGACTAGCGATAATCTATACGCTAAGTCGGTTAGTATTGCACTTCCATCTTCAATGGAGTGTCTGGGGTTTTGTAGATCACTTACGAAGTCGGTATTATCTTTACGACGATGTGTTAAACTCATGGTTCGGTGAGGTTCTTGTAGAAAACACAAGGTATAAAAATAGTATATTCTTCTGAAGTTTTACATGATGAAGATCAGGTATGATCGTACAAGTCTTCTATGACGATAGCTTGATCGCTTCTGCCAATGATGATGGCTAATCCTATTCCTCTACATGATAAAGCTTAGGTAAAGAGGTACAGGTCTTCTAATGACGATAGCTAACTCTGTTCTGCCGTCTACCATCTCTGTTACAAGTTATGAAGGAACAGACAGTAGTTCGAACATATGAACATACTATCAGATGACATAGTTTCATACGAACACACAATCGAATGAGACACGCTACAGATCACGTAGGCCGTTTGAATAATAGGTCGGGGTAGTTGTCTCAAGCAGGGAGCTTGGACTAATGTGTATAAACAATTGAATGACTACAGGTGACGGCATGTTATCTTAGCTTACATACTTATTGTATACGTCATCTTTAGCGTCTCTAGTCTGATCACATTCCTGCAAGCAATCTGGTTGACCTCTTTAGTTTTAGACTTTTATATATATGGACTAACATTCCATATTTTATTATGTAAACACTTACATATATATATATATATTGCAATGGCGGGGTTAATGCAAAGTTACAAAATTCAAAATTTTGGAAGTTTCAAAATTATTTCCTTGTGCGTAATCGACGCAATTGCTGACTAATGAATAACCGAAATCATTAACCAAGCTAAAGACTGAATCTAACACGTACTCCATTCATAAATTAATATAATTTCTAAACGTGAAATCAGGAGATATACAATTACAGGAGCACCATCTGGCCCCGTGGCATATATGACGTTATTCTATTATTCACAAACAATCATTTATCCTATAAAGTCAAGTTTGAACCTAAGTTTACGGATCATGAACTAAATTTAAACAATGCACAGTAACACTTCGCAGTGAAGCACTGTATGCAAGCTTGAGAGTTGCTAGCGTTCAGGGATATGATACCCCAATATTGGCTCTGGCAGAGTTGAGTGAATGGCACTGTTGATTTACATGGGCAAGCACACAATGTCGCAGTCTACACGAATCTGCAAAGTATTCCTTCGTGAAATACTGGTAATTGTAAAAGCAAAAGTTATATGGCAAAATGTAAGACTTCTCAGGACGATTAATTCTTTGTTTTACATGAACTGTTTTAAGCTTAAAAGTTATTTTAGAGTAGCAAAATTCAATCAGTGTAACGGTTCCATCACACAAAATACTCACTGGTCTCGTAGGAGGACAGAAATCTAGGAAAGGGAAGATAAGAGAAATCACAGCTGAAAATAAGAATGAGTGCTAGGCACCTGGGTGAAGAACCAAAAGAACAAATATTCAATTTTAGTTACCTTAGATTGTAGAATGATGGGCATAGTCCGCAGTAGGTCGTCGGCCTAGGGATGTGGGTTGCTTGAAGGGCTTCACCAAAGATTCTTCAGTAATTTAACTTCATCAATCAAGAACCAAGCCAGAGACGTTTGTCAGTCAAACTTGTAGGCAGAGTATGATACATAGCTCTTGATATTACTAGCCACTTCAGCTTCAAGACAATGTTCTAGGAGTGCGGTAAGCAGTGTAGTCAGGTGCAAGACCGCTTCTGGGTATAGTGTACTGCAACAGAGCGGGAGTCAGAGAGCAGAACAAACTGCCGAGAGTACTCAATCACGATCAGAGTGATATCTCCAGAATAGGGATATTGTTGCTCTCAAAACCTAAGTCTGAGTCTATTGAGAGGCAATTTGTCTTGGGTCATTGCCTCTAATCGTCTACTGGAATCTGAAAAAGACACTTGAACGCTGGGAGGGAGGTGTCAAACAGAGAAAAATACAAGTGCAGGTGGTTCGAGAGAAGTTGAGGGGTATGCAGGTGTGAGGAGGTGGAGTTGGGAACTCAGTGGTCTGACAACAATGCTAAGGACCAGGCCAGGTAAAAAATGGGCAAGGTCAGGTAGAGCCCCCTCCCACGAGACGTGTGAAATTTAGCAACTTGCCAGGAAGTTCTTACTTTAATGGTGGTTCACCAAATTAATCTGGGACCATAAGGGGCGCGAGTCCCATGAGTGCAAGTGACCCTTTGGAGGTCTGACCCTTTGGAGGTCTGTCATCATACCCCTGATGGGGTATGACAGCTCATTTATTATCCAGAGACTTATCCCAGGCAGAAGTCATTAAAAGAGTTTTCTTTCTCATTCATTGTATCAATACAATAGGAGAAAACTGCTAAGTCTAAATACTCTAAAGGGATTCCTTATTCGATCCCAATGCAGAAGGGAAATTCTCACCTATTCCAAAACCGGTAAATTGGTTACTCTATAGTGCTTCCTTCTCACATTTTGATTTTTACTGTACTGTGCCAAATCAATTCTCTCAAAATTTACGTTTAGCTAAAGAAAAGAATAAAAGATGATCCAAAATGGATACTCATGACTATATATATATATTATTTATATATAGATATATATATATATATATATATATATGTATATATATCTATATATAATATAATCTTATATATATATATATAATATATATATATATAATATATATATAGGGTATATATAATATATAATATCTATATATATAATAATATATATTATATATATATATATATATATATATATATATATATATATATATGCCAGCAGTACATATGTACAGACACACGCACTAGTGTGCTTGTGTACAAAAGGTTTCATTACTGAAACCCTTTGTGTACCTGATATCTTCATGTAAACGATGGATATGTCATTTACTATTTTCTTAATTTCATCTAGAGCCGTTTTATTAGGGCAAGTGTCTCATTAGTTTGTGAATGTTAGAAAGAAAAGAAGACTCAGATGAGTAATGCATGATAATGCATAGCGGGGTTACCACTTACTTGTAAAAAAGTTAGGCATCAATGACTATTTTCTTTATTTTATCGGTAGCCAAGAGGGAAAACTTCTTATTGTGTTTGTGTAAATGTGAAGCGGAAGCTGCACTGGGTTTCACAGTGTTTCAGCTAAAGGATCGAAATACCAGTGATTATTTTACTGGTGTAATCTGGACCTACTCTGTCAGGACCAACGATCAAATAAGAACAATAGATGAGCACAGGATCCGCTACCTACACCAAGATGGCGGCAGCCGGGATGACTCACCTTAGTGCGAGTGCTTTCTGCACTAGCCAGCCAAAGTAAAGTCAGAAATCACATAATAAAAACAATACTTATTTTAGGCCAGTAAGAAGCTAATAAAAAAAAAAAATTTATTACTTAATAGTTTAGTTCTTTTGAGATAGTTTATTCTATTTTAAAAGCTCATTTTATTTATCAAATGAGCCCAATTTTATGTAATGATATTGTTTTATTAGAATTAAATAAGTAATAGTTTGAAACGAAGTTGTTTTTTCCCTTTCTACACTTTTTCTGAAACAAAACAAAAACACATTGGCAAACTAATTGTTCATAAATGATGAAATGAACGTTAATATGGAACGTTAAGGTTACGTGCCTCTTTTTCATCAGCCATCAGTTTGCCCTTATTTTAGCGACCATTGTACAATTTCAAAGCTCAAAGGCTCCATTATCAAGTAAAGAGAAAAACGATAATTTAAATCATGAATGGATCATGTTGGCTGTTCATAGTTAAAAGTGTGTTTAATTAGTATATTTTAAAAGTTTACGTTAAATTATTAATTTGTTAGTTGTTCGTTTTTATCCATGGCCTGCTGGAAGAACGAAATTATTATTAAAATGCATTAAAGCTATGCCATATTAGCACTGGGGCACGTGAGGCCCGGGCCCCAGAGTCCCCATCATCAAGGGGCCCCAACTTCCAGAGGCCCCAATTCCATAAGATGATGATAATGATAATAGTTTTTTTTTTTTTTATCACGGTCCTCCAATTCGACTGGGTGGTATTTATTGTGTGGGGTTCTGGGTTGCATCTTGCCTCCTGAGTAGTCCATCACTATTCTTACTATGTGTGCTGTTTCTAGAGCACACTCTCCTGCATTAGTCCTGGAGCTACTTCAGTCTCTAGTTTTTCCAGATTGCTTTTCAGGATCTTGGGATCGTGCCTAGTGTTCCTATGATTATGGGTACAATTTCCACTGGCATATTACATATCCTTCTTATTTCTATTTTCAGGTCTTAATACATATCCATTTTTCCCTTTCTCTTCAACTCTGGTGTCCCATGGTATTGCGACATCAATGAGTGATACTTTCTTCTTGATTTTATCAATCAACATCACGTCTGGTCTATTTGCATGTATCACCTTATCTGTTCTGATACCATAGTCCCAGAGGATCTTTACCTGATTGCTTTCTATCACTCCTTCAGGTTGGTGCTCATACCACTTATTACAGCAAGATAGCAGGTGTTCCTTGCACAGGCTCCAGTGGAGGGCGTTTTCCACCGAATCATGCGTCTTTTTGTCCTGGTTCTGTGCAAGTGCTGGACATTCGCTTGCCATGTGGTTCAGGGTCTCGGTTTCATATTGCACTTCCTGCATCTTGGAAAGATGTTATTTCCATATGTCGTTCTTTCAGTTTCCTTCTTGAGCTCTCCCCTCTGTAGCCATTGCCATGTTTCATCGCTGGCCAGTTCTTTAGTCTGTCTCATGTATTGTCTGTACATTGGTTTGTTGTGCCATTCCTCTGTTCTGTTTGTCATTCTCCTGTCTCGGTATATTTCTGGGTCTTCGTCTACTTTTATCAGTCCTTCCCATTCACTCTTGAGCCACTCGTCTTCACTGGCTTTCAGATATTGCCCCAGTGCTTTGTTCTGATGTTGACACAGTCCTCTATGCTTAGTAGTCCTGTCCTGCCTTCCTTTTGTGTTATGTATAGTCTGTCTGTATTTGCTCTTGGCTGTAGTGCTTTGTGTATTGTCATATGTTTCCTAGTTTTCTGGTCTATGCTGCGGAGTTATGCCTTCGTCCATTCCACTACCCCTGCACTGTATCTGATTACTGGTACTGCCTGTGTGTTTATGGCTTTTATCATGTTTCTAGCGTTGAGTTTGACTTGAGTATCGCCTCAAGTCCCTGCATATATTCATTCCTGATCATGTCCTTCATCTCTTGGTGCTTTAATCCCTTCCTTCCATTATTCTCAGGTATTTGAATCCTGTCTCATCTATGTGTTTGATGTTGTTCCCATCTGGTAGCCTTATCCCTTCAGTCGTTGGTACTTTGCTGTTTTGTATGTTGACCAAGGCACATTTTTCTACTCCAAACTCTATCCTGATGTCCCCAGATACAGTCCTTACAGTGTGGATTAGGGTATCTATTTCCTTGATGCTCTACTTGTACAGCTTGATGTCATCCATGAACATCAGGTGGTTAATGCTGCTGCCTCTTTTCTTGAGTTGGTACCCAGCATCCATCTTCTGCAGTACTTTTGTCATTGGAATCATGGCTACTACGAAGAGTAGTGGAGACAGTGAGTCTCCCTGGAAGATCCCTCTCCTGATATTAACCTCTTCTAGTCTTATTCCAGAGCTTGTAAGTATTGTATTCAAGTTGCGCATTGTATATTTGAGGAAGCTGATGGTGTTTTCCTCAGCCTCATATATTTTCAGGCATTCTATTAGCCATGTGTGTAGTATCATGCTTAGGTTGGTTTTCCCTATCTTACTATTCTATATTACCATTTTTTGTCTATCAGGAGCTGGTCTTTTGTGCCCCTACACTTTCTTCTGCAGCCTTTCTGTCAATGGAGGATGGTGTTTATATCCTCTAGGTAGTTGTATAGCCTTTCACTGGTGATATCAGTAAGTAATTTCCACATTATTGGTAGGCAGGTGATGAGCCTGTAGTTACTAGCTATATTTCCCTTGCTATTGCCTTTCTGTACTAAGGATGTTCTTCCTGTGGTTATCCATTTGGGCACATGGTGGTTTGTGATACAATGCTAGAGTTGTTCTGCTATTCGTGGGTGTAGGGCCTTGAAGTTTTTGAGCCAGTATCCATGGGCTTCATCGGGACCTGGGGCTTTCCAGTTGGTCATTTTCTTTTGTCTGTGTCTGATTGTGTTTGTCGTGATCTTGGTGAATCTTTGTTTTACTCTCCCTGTTTCTTCTGCCTTGACTTCTTGGAGCCATGTTGCATGCTTGTTTTGTGATACTGGATTGCTCCATATGTTTTCCCAGAGTCTTTTACTTGTTTCTGCATCAAGAATTTCTGGGTGGTTGTCTTCCTCTCTTAGTTGGTTGTATAGTCTTTACTGGTTGGTTCCAAATATTTGTTCTCTTGGTATCCCTTATTCCTGTTCATGTACCATTGGACCTTATGTGCTTTGGCCTTAAGTCTCTATTTTACAACTGTTTTGTTTAGACCCTTCTGTATTTCTCGTTCAGCTCCTCTCTAGTTTTCTTGCTTCTTAGTCTTTTTTTTGCCATCTCAGTGTACTCAAGTCAGATCTCATCACAAATGATTTGCTTTTCCAGGCACCTTTTGCAAGGTGGTTGCTGTTTTGGTTTCTGTTGGGTTGGTTGCACTGGTGGTGTTGTTCCCCATGAGTTCTGCTACTAGTCGTAAACCTGCATATGCCAGGTTATTTGTTTTTGTGATACTGGTGAAGTGAATTACTCTCATTATTTCATTGACCTCATTTGTTTTCTCCCTTAATTTCTTGGTGTTGTAGGCTTTCATGGAGGGGATCTTTGTTCTTTTGTATGTGGCTTCATCCATTGTCTGATCTTTTCTACCCATTCCGTCTTCTCTGTTACTTTGCCAGTATTTCTTCGTGTGTTGTTGTTTGATAGTTCATCATCCCTGTCGATTTCTATGGTATCATTCTCTCAGTTTGTCTTCTTGTAATTCGTTGCTGTGTGTTATTTCTTTCCAGTTCCTCTCTTTCTGTTGGTGAGAGCCAGTTCTTTTTCTTTATGTTCCTTACTTGATCTGCCAGCCTCTGCTCTGTTGGGGGGTGTCATTTCTCCCATTCCAGATGTTGACGACCTCCTTCTATATCCTCTCTCCGTCAGGTTGCTTCTGATGTAGCATCTCCATATTTCTTTATTTTCTTCTCTTGTCCATTTCTTCTTCTGGTTTGGTTCTGTAGCTCCAGTTTCTGGTTGTTGGTTACAGTCGTTGTGGTGGTCAGCTGCTGGATGACGACCTCCTAGTACCTGACCGCCCTCCCCTTCAATTGGGCTGCATACCTGGCTGCCAGAGGAAGTTCCTCTGTTGCCAGAGGTTCCATTTACGTCGTTGTCGTTTAATCCTTCATTTCTTTCCATCATTGTTGAGTTCTATTTAACCCATAAGTGGACCCTACCCCATCTAGAATAGGTACTCATTTACAGCTAAGTAGGCTGAAGAAATTGTGGTGAAGATCCTTTCCCAAGGAATCAACGCCGATGACGTAGTTCGGAAGTCACGTAAAGCCGTTGGTCCCGTTGCTGAATAACCATTGGTTCCATGCAACGTAAAAACACCATACATACAAACAAACAAACACCGATGAGAGCAGTCACCCATCCAACGACGGACCAACCCCAATGTTGCTTAACCAGTCCATTGACCCACTCTGCCATGGTGAAATACATTATTATTATTATTATTATTATTATTATTATTATTATTATTATTGTCAAGAAATTCACTGTTTCGTGAAAACAAATTGTTAAGAAATGTCCACAATTATATATTAAAAATATTAAAAATATATTTCTATGTAAAAATTATAATTATATATTAAAAATATATTTTTGCATAGAAATATATTTTTAATATATAATTGCGGATATTTTTTAACATTATTATTACTATTATTATTTTAATAGTGATTTTTCTAATGATAATGATATTAACTAAAATAGTAATAATAAATTGGATTATAATTTCCTTTCACAATTGGTATAACTATTCAAACGAGTGCTACACAGGCAACACTAGATCTGGCAATAATGCGACGTGTCATTGTGTATGATTGGATTTGGTAATAATGTAATTTGTTGTCACTGTCATGACATTGATTAGTTGATTAATGCTAATTTAATTATATTTATTTATTAATTTTAGTATACAAATTCTTAAAAAAAATACATTAGACTATTATTATAATACATTAGCACTTTGCATTGTTTTTCATGTGGTTTATGCAGTTTTGAAAGGCAGATCTTGGCAGGCCATAGAAACTGAAACGGATAAAAAATAAATTTCGATTATCAATGCCACAAGAGCGTTTTATTCAGTAATGAATATTGAGAATGAACTATTACGACAAACAAAAAGTTTGCATGCAAAGAGAGCACGTAAAGTATTATTGCAAGCCTAATGTGTCTAATATATTATTCGTACAGCTTTCTGCCATTGTATTATTATATAATATCTGCCATTTTTATGTTTTGACATTAATTTTATTTTGAAGGCTTGCCCCCCTAAGAAGTGTTCCTCAGGGCCCAGCAAAACTTAATATGGCACTGAATCAAAGATTTTAAACTTATTTTTTATTTGCTTTGATAATGGATCTATTGAGATTTATACTTTTGATTAACAGTTCTCTTTTCACATCGAATCTGCTACTTCGCTAATT
>NC_061110.1:66941067-66943567 GCF_015104395.2 Macrobrachium nipponense | reverse complement strand
GAAGTTATCAGGCTTTGAAGTTTTTTTAGTATCATTGTAGCAAATAGAAAAAACTAATACCTACATAATTCTTTACTTTGTATTTAAACGATGTTCAGGATTTTGTGTATAAACTAGTCGTGTATGGTTTCATGACTAGCCTTTTCCTACCGGCGCTAGTTTTATGTCCGAGAAAAATTGTCGAGAACGTTCACCTGGTGAATTTCAAAAGCTCTCTGATTGCTCATTTACTAGTAAGTCAAGTCAGGGATGGTCGGTTGTTAACAGTTAAGGACTTATTGTTTTTTTTTCTTTCTATAGAATGAGGATAAGCCACCGAAAAATGAATTGTCAAACTTTAATTTTGTTCATAATTTTGTTTTATGAATTTTGATTTGCCAATTATTTTAATAAGGGTATAACTGAACATGGCTTTGACCCGATTCGTGCTGGTATAAATGAGCATGGGAAATATTTAGTTAGAAAACAAGAAAATTGTTTGTGCATTCGCTGGACAGGCATTGCAACTTAAGGATGTGTTTGGTTGGTACCCAGTGTCTTCTCAGGAGCGCCGGCAGTGTGTTTTAAATTCGACGTTGTGGTTGATTCCTGCCTGGGGGTTTTGCTCGTCTTATGTGTCCACTGATGATGATGATGATGATGATGACCTTCGGCGGTCGTCGGTCACAGTTCCTTCAATTATATCTCTTCTCGTACCTTATAAAACCCGTCCGTCCGTCTTAGTCCGGCTATTCGATAGCTAGCAGTAAAATTCCAGGTTTCCGTCTATCACTGGTTTCATTCACTGGTACCTTATGTCTCCATGGAAGAAGGTTCAGGAGCTGCGCTTTATTGTTAAGTCCCAGTATGAGTAGTATGACATCCAATGTAATATTTCTTTTGCTCTGTGTATATATATATATATATATATATATATATATATATATATATATATATATATATACATTTTACCTTAGTTAACTATAAATCCCCTCTTCTGCTTTCATCTTTATATATATATATATACTAAATAAATATATATATATATATATATATATATATATATATATATATCATATTATATATATATATATATATATATATATATAGATATATATATATATATAATATATGTCAGTAACCTAGACGTTGTGCCGCCAGGTTTAACAGACACAATCAATCAATCAGTCAATCAATATATGGAAATTTAATTCTGTTGAACCTTAGTTCTCGTGTAAATGGCTCTTTCGGCTTGTTTGATTAGTGCGAGTCCATATTCAGATAATTCGTCTATATAAAGTTCTGCT
Organism: Macrobrachium nipponense; assembly: GCF_015104395.2. NCBI lineage: Eukaryota > Metazoa > Arthropoda > Malacostraca > Decapoda > Palaemonidae > Macrobrachium > Macrobrachium nipponense. The sequence goes on along the minus strand of NC_061110.1, from coordinate 66,942,281 downwards.
TCATTCCATGTAATCTGGGTTTCTAAAAAGGAGAGAGGGGGGGGGGGGGATAAAAGTTTAAGACCCCAACAAGAGTCAAAGGTGCGCAACACAGGGAAAAGGTTCAAGAGGTCAGTAAAACCGGAGTACCATGAGGTTGCAACATCAAAATACGCCCATTATTTATTCGGAGAAGGTTCAAATTGGGAAGAAGAAAGCGCGGGGCTGTGGGAGGTGGCGGTTTCTAGCTCTTCACTCGCATTCCATTGCGTTTACCTTTTCTCCGCTGTGAACCTCCCAACCACTTACGCACTCAGGGCCGAGCTCCTGCCTCTATTCTATCCCCAATATTTTGTAGAGAGCATGGTATGATTGAGAGACGCTTCCCCCGATCTTTTAGTTGGATTTGTGGTTGGATGTTCTGTGGGGAGAGAAAAGAGGCGGGAGATCGGCCCTGAGTGCGTAGGTGGTGGGAAGGTAAACGCAATGGAATGTGAGTGAAGAGCTAGAAACCGCCACCTCCCACAGCCCCGCACTTTCTTCTTCCCAATTTGAACCTTCTCCGAATAAATAATGGGCGTATTTTGATGTTGCAACCTCATGGTACTCCGGTTTTACTAACCTCTTGAATCTTTTCTCTGTAAAAGTGCAAGGAGTTGCGCACCATTGGCTTTTGTTTAGTTCTTAAACTTTCATACTCCCCGCCCTCCCCCCGCTTTTTTCAGGAACCCAGATTACATGTAATGAAGCGGAACTTTATATAGACGAATTATTTGAGATATGTACTCGGATTTTGGAACTGTTCTTCTGGTTGGAGTTTGAAATGCTGAGTATCTCAATGTGTGCACATACCTAAATGATCCAGTTGATGACTTCATAATTGTGTAAGTAAATAACCAAATATGTTAGTTTAATGTTTTGTAAGATATATTATGTGCATTGGAATGGGAAGCATGACTTTTGCCTCAAGTCGGTCTTGTAGATTAGAAAAAATTGGTTACAATTTCTGTTAAAAATTAAAAGCATAGAATAAAAGAATATAAAATTTGTTCTAAAACACGCTTTTACTTTTTTTTACTATGGACTAAAAAGTAAAAAATAAGTTTTTGAGACAGGCGAAGATTATCATACAATTAATCGTGTCTAAAAAGAATTGGTGCCAAGCATGGAAGGAAATGCTACAAGAAATAAAAAAATATATATATTTTTTGCAGCATTTCCTTCCATGTTTGGCG
>NC_061110.1:66919892-66940567 GCF_015104395.2 Macrobrachium nipponense | reverse complement strand
CAACAACCTACATATGAAGTTATATTCACCCTCGACCGCACCCACAATAAACCAAAGAAAAAAAATACTTAAAATAATACCTTCGAAACTTGAATTCTGAAAAGCATCGACCCCAACTTCAGTCTAAAATACCTAGATCCAAATGTGCCAGGAATAAAACCAACTCCAAGGTAACAATTGACCAAGTTTCATAAAAATCAAAAATAACAACTGGGAAGAGAATGCCCACACCCAAAGTCTATGAATGCAGGTGGTCAGAGAAAGAAGGCTGAGGTGTTGGTGAAGAGATTCTGAAGAGATGCAAGGCGGGGAGGCTTCTTTAGATGATATATCTTACTTACAAACCAACAACAGCAATCATCGACTGTCATAGTAATTCATAGTTATTAACAGCTGTTGTCATGAGACTACATGACGGGTTTTTCATTTTTTTATCGAACATCCTGTTTATTCTATAGTAAATTCCAACTCCAGCCCGTCGTTAGTTAGCACTATCGTAAGTATTCAGCGACAATGCGCTCTCTCTCTCTCTCTCTCTCGGTCTCAAATATATATATATATATATATATATATATATATATATATAAATATATAAATATATATATATATATATGAAATATATTCTGTTAAACAGAATTCCATCTAATATAAGGATGCCCATAAAAACGCCAAATTGTGGAAATAAATATATTTCAGACAGTCAGGTTGGTCTCTGAAATATAGTATTTACTTTCTACATTTTATCGTTTCTATGGGCTTACTTTTATTATTATTAATAATATATATATTAATAATAATAAAAGATACATATATATATATATATATATATATATATATATATACACACATATATATATAAATATATATACTATATATATATATATATATATATATATATATATATATATATATACGTATATCTATATCTATATCTGCATATATATATATATATAGATATATATATATATATATATATATATATATCTATATCTATCGTTATAATATACTATTCTATATATAACTATATATAAATATATATCTATATATATATATATCCTAATATAATCTATTATATATGATATATATATATATATATTATATATATATTATATTTATATATTATATATATAATATATATATATATATATATATATATTATATCACATATTCTACACACACACACATATATATATATATATATATATATATATATATATATATATATATTCATATATATATATATATATATATATATATATATATATATATATATTCATATATATATATATATAAATATATATATATATATATAATGTGTGTGAGTGTATTAACGAAGTTCATAATACTGTATATTTATGTATGAGTAACTAAGAGTGTAAGGGCACTGAACTGTCAGTTCCGATTTGAATTATTCCACCCCAGTGGTCTCTCTGATTACTTGTCCCTATATAAGAATGCAGAACGAGTTTCCTTGAAGAAAGCTTCTAGACGGTCTGTAACGTTCTTACGAATGGCTCCTGCCGCCTCAACCTCATTATATTACGAAATTGTTGACGGTATGGTCCGCATCCAAGTATGCCGATGTGTAATATGCAGGTACACGACAGTTTCTCAAACACACGAAAAAATCCCTGAATGACGAGGATACAAGAAGAATGAAAAACTCAATAGACCAAGCACAAAACTCATTATGACGACTGGCGAAAATATTTTGTGTTCGTCTGAGAGAATGTAGGAGGAAGAGCACACACACTTCTTTCTCTACGAACCAAACATGGGCACAGCCATTCAGAAGCCCCTTCCGTCTACCCAACCCCCAGCCCCTCCCCCACCCACTTCTCTCATACGCATTCCTATAGGTTCCTTGATGATGACCTTCTTACTCAAAGGACCTCTCTCGTCCTTTCTTTTTCCTCTCCATTTCTTGTTCCCCTTCTCTTCTACGCATTTCTCCACAATCTCTAATTCTTTTGCAGGTTACCGGATATCGAGGTCAGGTGTTTATTAGGGGGATGGGATATTCAACCGTTATTTTACTTATTCTTTATTTATACGACAAAACATCTTTCGTTTAAAAACTTCCAAGAAACAGTTCAATGAAAATGAATGAGGAGGCCCTAAAATCTTGCACAATGACTACTCTACGTGAGTTTAGTTCTCCAAACACTATAACTGGCAATTTAGCACTCCAGACTGCAACATAAGAAAACGAGCGTGAAATTAAAAATATTCCAGCCTTCGCCAAATCCATGAGATGATGGTGTTTAGAAGCCTTAAAATGGAAAGTAATGTTACTTTTGCACATTGACTTTTCAATAACATGCAAGTAAGTTCTCTCGGTTTAGTGCATTGCATAAAATTCATCAGATGAATGTATGTACAGACGGCCAACAAAGAATTGGCGTAGTTTCTTAATTAATTGTTCTTATGGAATGTTGCCACATGCAGATGCCAGATTATTTACTTAACAATAAATAACATTTCCTTTCAAAGGTGCTATACTTGAAATAAATTACATTAGAATAGATGAGACTTATTCAACGTATTAAAGTTAATTATTTTGCAAAGTAAGGAAAATATATACCGATGGGTCCAAGATTTCTAATTTTATTTTCAACTCTAGCTTCGTGACAGCATACCGAAGCATTTGAAGTTGGCTTTGCTGCCGCTCGAGTCTTGACACAACGTATCGTCCTGCACTGGGGTGTTGTCATTTCGTCTCCTACAGCCGATAAACAACACATGAAGGCATTAACATTCTTTGAAAACGATGTTTAATTAAACTAAGTTTTGTCCTTTGATCAATAAAAATAATTTGCATGACACATTTAGCGGGCCTAAATTGGACTTCTGATTTTCACACATGATTAGCCTAGGTCCTATTTGATACGCAATATAAATAAATATATTTAAATCGACAATAGATATATATATAATTATATATATATATATATATATATATATATATATATATTAATCTGCTTTATTTGATTATTCCCGTTATTCTTGTTTTTATTAGCCATGTTCGCCTTTCTTTTTATCCTTTTCATAATTGCTTAACATAATTAACTCGGACCTAGCTATTCAAAGTCAAAAAGTAATCATAAAAAAAATCAAACAAATATAATTCAGTCTTATTTTTTATCGAATTCCTTGCATATCACCCTGTTTCATTTGGACGCGTTGGAAAGCCGTGGGAGTAAAACTAACGAATACATTAAGAAAGGCTTACTTTCATTAAAGCGTTCTTAGGTCTTTCTGTAGCTATTCATTTCTTCTAAATAGAAATTAATTCAAATGAGTTTCACATGTATACCTAGACCTACACAAGCTATTATAAGTAGCTGAAATGGAAAGGATAAGAAAATATGAAAGGTGACGTTCTCGTTTAATGCTATTTCATATGTTTTTATTTATTTTTTTTTTTTTTTTTTTTTTTTTTTTTTTTTTTTTTTTTTTTTTGAAGAAAAAACCTACTGCTTTAATCAAGGGTTGCTCTTTGACGGCTACAGGGTGTAACACGAGTGTATGTACATATTTTGGGAAATGAAAGATAAAGTTTTTCTTTGAACAGAAAAATATTGTATAAAAATCATGCATTTTAAGGTCGTCCGTTGTCTGTGCGGGGTTTTAAATTTTAAAATAACTGTTATCATTAGTGATGCTTTCACGCGATAGAGTTTGTAGATAGAACTGAGAAGTCGGCTCGAGTCGCCTGAGATGTAGAAGAGAGTGGAGGTGGCGTGTAGTGATGGAGGGATTAGGCCGATGTTAATAAAGTATCTCCAATAAAATGTATTCTTTAGGTTTTGAAGAAAAAAAATGCATGCATCATTGAAACTGTTTCCCTCCCTATCCGTGGTATTCACTGGCCACCGATAAAAAACAAAACAAAAAGAGTAAGCTTAACTGAATCTCTCATCCATCAAAGATAAGTTTGCTTATTCATTAGACTTATTTATTAGACACCTATCAAAGATTTCAACTGTAGTTTTAAAAATCTCTTCCTCTCCATCTAAAGTATTCATCAGACACCAGTCATAAGCGTAGAGCTAGTCATGATTCCTGGTTCAGCAATGTAGTGACGATGCACTAGAATTCAAAATTCACAAATGAATGTTGCTCAGCAAACGTTGACACAACTGTATTGACTTGCTCTCTTGTGGTGCTTCGAGGTGTTCCACCTCTATGCCCATGTTCTAAATTTTGCCGTTCTTTAAACAATTTAATTCATCTATGTATGATTCTCTCCGGTTTATTAAGCTTTCTTGATATCTCCCCAACAGGAACTTGCACCGTGCAATAATTGTCTCTCGCTCATCGAGGGATGTTCTTAGACCGATAAATGACACATTGACAGATTCCCGTGCACATAACATCAAAAGCAATAGAGTTAGGTCGCCTGGTTCACACTGTTAGGATATCGTTTTTTTTTCTTTTTGTTTTTAAATTTGATAACATTTTGTGAGATTCCAATGTTTTCTGTAAAATCTAACAAATGGAATAGTTCAACTACCTTCAACTTAATATTGAAATGATAATTTAAGGACTATGTTTATGCGATACTATCTATTTGGTAATGTATATCTATGGTTGTGATATGACGTTTTTTATCACTTCGTTTCGTTCACGTCAATTTTGCTATATGGAAAATAGTTTTACACAATAACATAACATAATGTTCTAAAGATATCAGTGACTGTTTTTAACGTCATTACATATGGTTTCTTTCTTCCATCTTTGAAAAGAAAAATCGATAAATAAGGCATGAATCGTGCGTCAGGCAGGTGAACGAAAAATTATGAAACTCTGCCAATAGTTTTTTGGCCGACAGTACGTGGATATATATACTATATAAATATACATACACATACATATATAAAAATATCCATTATACATAGATACATACATAAACATATATATGTATATATGTGTATATATATATATAATATATATATATAATATATATATATACATACATAATATATATATATATATTATATATATATGTGTGTGTGTGTGTGTATAATGGATATTTTTACATGTGTATATATATTTATATATAATCCATGTACATACATTCATCTGATGAATTTTATGCAATACACCATATATACATACACACACGAGCATATTATGTATATATATATATATATATATATATATATATATATATATATATATATAGTGTGTGTGTGTGTGTGTGTGTTTGTGTGTGTGTTGCGTGTGTGTGTCAGTGTTTGGAGATGAGAGAGAGAGAGAGAGAGAGAGGAGAGAGAGAGAGAGAGAGAGATAGAGAGAGAGAGAGAGAGAGAGAGAGAAAGTGCGCCTTGACTATGCATCAGCATAAATAACATCGCTAAAATAGGTAAGTGGTCTTACAACAATGTAAGCCGAGTAGGAAAATAAATGAATGAAATTCCCCAGAGCAGTAGGTAGGTAGGTAGGTACCCGGCAGAGTCCCCAGAACCTGCATAACAAACCTTGGCCTGTATTTCCACTCAGGTGAAAGGATATATACGGCGGTGCCATCGCGGAAGTGCAAGAATGAGATGCTGATAATATCCACATCATGATGTGCACGCTACATGTAAACAAATCCTCTCTTCAAGTCATCTCAGTTTATTCAGACTTCTCTTAAACACTCCTCTCGTCTCTCCAATGTCGATCGCCCTCAGGCCAAAGTCCGCGAATCTGAAATCAACGATGTCATCCGGAAATAAGATCAGATACCTCAAGAACCAAGAAGCCTCAAGCACTGGATTTATATGAGGCATCAAAGTGGTGCGTTATAAAATGTTCCCCTTAAGCGAATAATATCCAAAGATATGCCCCACCAGAACAAGTAAATGCACATTCGTTCCATGGTAATGTATACCTTTCCATTATTATACGTACTTTGACTTATAATACTGACTGTACTGCATAAGCACATTGTTACGATAGCCAGGCTACAGCATTTCCATAATACTATATCATATTTTAAATCTGGGGAATACTGTAACAAATTCTAGGTTCTCAGTCACCTGCAAATGTCATCATTACATCCTGAATGCTCAGCTGTTTGAGCATCATTTCGGACAGGGTTATCTAAGCGGTGACTTCCCTTTCGGATGTGATTCAACTTTTGCACAATGAAGGTAAAAATCATTCAGATTTATGCATTGCTCTAATAATGGTACGCTGTTTGCTATTCTTACATACACGAGACACTGCAATGCTTAACACATTCAACTCAGCAGACAGAAATAAGATTTTACTAACCCTGTACAAGTAGCAGCAATCCATTCAATTTACCGCTCAGTGTAATCAGAAATGCAAATTCTAGACAGTAAATGTCCTAAAAATAAGGCAGGCCGCATAAGAATGCCAATTCCAAATTATAGATGAAAATAGTTATAAATTATGACAGAATAATTATATTACGTAGTCACATCAATTCATGAAACTTTTTGCAACCTCCCGATGCTCTTACATGTAGTAATCAAGAGACACATCATTGAAACACAATGTCAGTAACGAGGCAAAACATTTTCATTAGCGAGAGCCAATTTTCTTAGGAATGATTAAATAAAGCCAAGAGTTAGTAGGAATAAAACTCATGGATAATACGCAAATGTCTCTAGGTGTAACAATAGCTGGAAAAATTGACGAATTCGGGAGAGGGTTTTGGAACATCAGTATTTTTCTTTCCCGTTCCTGATTTCGGGTAAATCTTGAAAATACATTTCCATCCTGAACTGAAGATTGATTAAGCTGTGTATACAGCATCAAATCCCTTATGATTTTAATGGCAGAAACAAATACGCTTCCCGGTGATATCTATATACAGAATACATTGCATCCATGAATACTTACAAAAAATGCATACCCTGCAATTGCAAAACTGAACATAAAACTGACAAAGAATTGCATCTTCCGAGAATATTCTCCTACACAAAAAGGAAAAAAATCTTGAAAATCCTACTTGAAGGCGACAAGTGTACGTAGTAAAAAATGGCATTTCGTTGCCTAAGGCAGGCCAGGCATTCAACCAGTAAATATCAACTAGTCAACAATACAGAAATCATTACAAAAGGTCGGTATATCACAATTCAAGTACCCATACTTAAGTGTACTCCATTCACAGCCAACAGAGGTCAGTTTACCACTTCCTTTCTACATTTTGACACTTCTATGGGAGACTTCCACTATGTCGATGTTGCTACCAACCATACTGTCTGCATTCATGAAGCCCAAAAACTCTAGAGCTTGTATCTTGATTAAAGTAAACAGGTCCGTATGTGGTGAAATAATCAGGTAAACGCATATGTGATGAACGCTCATCAAACACGATTTGCATCATAAAATTTTCATCATTTGAACTGTAAATGGTTACAAAGCATGTCACATTAAACATTTCTCTCTACAGAAACCAAAATTGCCTTCATTAAAATAAAAAATTTAATATTGTTCAGCTGTTAAAACTGGAGTACAAACGGGCAATACCCAAAGTTCCATATATTATAAAATTCTTCCTAATCCGACATCAGTATCAGACTTGGAAATATGAAAATATTTGGGGATTTCATTGTCATGGTGTAATGCATGTCATTATTTGAAATGTAACAAATATTATGCAAACAAAAATGTTTCACTAATTGAAAGGCTTATGTAGCTATCTATATTACTTCACTGTTGACAGTATTCAGCATTCTGAATCTCCTTGAGGAGATATGTACTAAACATCTTACTTCCACAACATTAATTTTGTAAGACTAATGCCAAGTACAGCCTCAGAAATTGTGTGGGGTTTGAGACAATTTCTATTGCATCCAGTGACATCATACAGCTGACTTACTTAACTGTCAGGTGAAAAGCCTAAGCCGAGTACTACTGTTAACATCAACCTTTGCTTATTAAGTATTCAAACACTAGGAAGCAGCATTTCCTGCACATTTTACAATTTTATCAATGGCAAGACGCGGAAATAAAACTGTCCCCTCCCATGGCGAAACAACAAAAGATAATGTATCATTAAGATCAGCTGGTGGATTATATTCCTATGATTATATTAGTACGATTATAAATGAACCTGCATTTATATAGACATATTCCAAAAAATTTGATCTGGAAGGTAAATATTAGACAATTTTATTTTCAATATTCTATTAATTTTTTTTTTTTTTTTTTTGTTTTTTTTTTTTTTTTTTTTTTTGTCATTACCACTTTTTGTTTTCCTGGAACTGAGGATTGGGATCTGGTTGATTTTATGTACTGGTTGACAAGCAGCTTTAAGGGGCATTATATGAAACACTTATTAGATATTTCTGTTTCTTTTATGGCTTGGGATTTTAATAATTCAATAATTTAGAATGACATTTCTGTTGTAGACATCAAACAATACATTTACTGCCCTTCGTATTCATAAGGGCTTTCTATCACTTACTTTTGAAATATACCCCGTAGTTCAGCTTGTAATTACATATATATATATATATATATATATATATATATATATATATAATATATATATTAAAAAATTACATATATATATATATATATATATATATATATAATAACAATAATTTATAATTTAATTATATTATATATATATATATATATATATATATATTTATATCAGATATATACATTTATATATATATAATATATATATATATATATATATACATATATATATAATATATATATATATATATATATATATATTTATATATATACATATATCTCTCTATATCTATAGACTATTCTATATATATATCATATATATAGTATTATATATATAGTATATATATATATATATATATATATATATATATATAATATATTGTATATATAACATATATATATATATATATATATATATATATATATATATATATATTGTTCAGGAATTAAGCCAGAACCAAGGAAAAACAACTCATTTTAGAAGGAAATTCACACATTTTTCAGTTGCCCCTCTTCATCAGCCTCTGTTCTCTTTGAATACCTCTTTGTCCTTTCCAATTGGCTGCCTTTGAAATTTACCCCCACAGCATGCAGCATGGCCCTGTGATTTAGACTTTGTGTAGGGCATATACTGGAAGGAGAAAGTGGACAATCTTGGGCAGACCACATGTTGGAAGAGAGAGCTGTAAGCGAGGTTATAAAACCCAGGAGACAACCGACAATCCTTTTTAGAACTTCCCCTATCATTATTGTTTCTGACACTAGCCATAACAAAACACAATAAGGTATTCTAAGCAATTCAGATGAGCATCAAAGATATTACAATCTCGTCCTCGAGATTGTAATATCCGACATACATTTTTACATAAATTCACTGTGCCAATTTGCACTGAGTTTTCTGCACTTAATAGGATTAATTTACAATCCAGTTTAACTACTATCTATAGGAATCTAACTGCGATTTAACACAGTATCAGCGGTGAGTTTTCCGCCATTACATGGCATTCATTTACAATCCAGTTTAACTGTTATTTATAGGAATCCAATGCAATTTAACACACAGTATTGGCGTTTATTTTCTGCCTTTATGTGGCATCATTTACAGCCTAGTTGAGCTGTAATTTACAGGGATTCAACTGTCATTTACCACCGCATTTGCACGAGTTTCCACGTCACCTGCGTGAGTTATACCGTACCTGAGTGGATTTCATTCGCAGTCTATTGGACTACTATTCACATGTCAGTTGCACAAGTCTTTTACAGTTTGTTCAACTGTTATTTGAATGTCACCTGTGTGAGATTTCCGCACTGCGTGATGGACATTTTCAGCCTTTTTGCCTGTCATCTCATCTGCTTCTGTGCATATTCCAGCCATAGGGATCCTTGTTATTTCCCTGGTATAGCATTGACTTATTCTGCATACCCAAAGCAATATTTGCAGTTTTGTGCTCATCCATCTTATTTTTCCAGGCTAGTGCCAGTGTGCATATACCCATTCCCAGGCTAGTGCTGCTAGCATTTTACTGCTGAGAAAATAGCCAGCAACCCAGCACTGAAGGAGGTTAAGGCCTTCACCGTAGCTGGGAAAGCAATGGGGCTGGAGGGCAAATAACTAGTAAATTGGGTGGACTCAAGATGAAGGAAGCAGTCCAAGAGAGAGCAAAAGAGAAAAGAGAGGCTGATGAGAGAGAAGCACAAGAGAAAAGGGAGCTGCTGAAAGAAAAGCACAAGAGAGAAGAGAAGCTGCTGAGAGAGCATTCCAAGCAGCTGAAAGGGAGAAAGAAAAAGCACTAATATCAACTGGCTATGTTACCCCAGAGTGCCCCTCTGGCACCACAGAGTGCGACACCCCCTCCGCCCCCTCCTTCATATTATCACCTGCACAGCATGGGAACCCCCATTAGGACTTGGGACGATAGTGAGTCTGAAACCTGGCTCAATCATGTCAAGCAGGTGTTTGGGAACTTCAACCCTACCCCTCAGGAAGTGGCCCGCCTCTTCAGCAAGCATCTCCTGGACGAGGGTATACTGCATTCGAGGGCCTACCCCTCAAGAGACAAGGAGGCTAACCAAACCTGGAGGGAGTGGGTGGCCCAAGAAGACACCAGCACTGCAGAGGTGAATGAAGACCTTCAATGCAACATCTATTGAGGAAGACTTAGAACTCTCCCAATTGAAGGACTTCCTGTTCTACACTCCCCCTGACCTTGCCACCCACTTGGTGACAAGGCCCTTAAAACCCTTTTGGGAGTGTTGTACATAGGCGGACACCTATGACACCCACCATCTGCTGCAGAGTTCTTTAAAGAAGAAGATTCGCCCCGCTCCTCCCTCTCCCTCCTACTGCAACCTCTCCACAGAAGCCTGTATGTGGGCATTGCAATAAACAAGGTCACTCCACCAAGCAGTGCCTCTCTATAGTGGATAATCCTCAGCAAGATCACACTACATCTCCGAATGGGCTCCCCAACATAATGGGAATAACAGCCATTGGAATGGAAACAACAGACTCAAGGGCACATTTGTTAGTTATTTATATTTTTAATTATGTCACACTCTGTTCTTTAATTTTCTTGATTTAATCAATCCTCAAGAATGAATTAATTTTAAATTCTCTGCCTGTAAAGTAAGCACTCAAATGTGAAGACTATGTTTTATGTTTTTTTTTTATTTATTTCCATGTGGCCACTCAAAGGGGTATGGAAGGCATGGTTATCTACATAGTCATTTGCCCTTGTTACTGGCTTATCTTGGAGATGGGTTGGAATGTCCTCTAGAATGAGGATGTGTTCAGGATTTAAGCCAGAACCAAGGAAAATAACTTATTTTAGAAGGAAACCCAGACATTTTTTCAGTTGCCCCTCATCACCATGCATCAGTTCTCTTTGAATACCTCTTTGTCCTTTCCAAATGCTGCCTTTGAAATTAATTCCCCACAGGAATGCAGCAGGGCCCCGTGATTTAAACTCTGGGTGGGGCTTATATTGGAAGGAGAAAGTGGACGATTTTGGGCAGAGCACATCGATGCTGTAAATAATTCCCTTTGTGATGCTAGTAGTGATATTAAATCTAATGGTGATATTCCCATCTAGACGAACGTCTGTACATCAGAAACTTTTTGTTTCACAATAAACAAAAATCCCTATAAAAAATAATGAAATGCAGTATACTTTTCTGTATAAGTTCCCAGTCATTCTACATCCCTGAGTGGCTTTGATGTGAAATAATAAGAGAATCTTGTTTAACATTTCCCACGTCTATCGCCTTAGTACTGATGCTGGCATGCAATCTCTTTGCAGATACAAATATCCCATTTAGTTGTGGGAGAAATTTGGAATCCCTTGAAAGCAGTGCTAGGGCTATTCAGCAACTCGCTGTGCGCAAACCTTAATTCTGTGCCTGGATCATTTCCCAGCACGTATCCCAGTTGGCCTGCCATCAACTGCCTTCCATTTAATTTTTGGACCCTGTCATCTTTAAGGTGTAAATTGCTTACTTAAGTAATTTAGTGTAAATATACTTCAGTTAAACTACATCTCTATAGTTTTATACAATTCTTTTTCTCTCCAATGATACTGGCCTTCAGCCATAAAATTTTTCTTATGTTTCTGTTCTCTAGCAAGGCTTTAAGGAATGCCAGTAAGTCACTTCCACAGTTTTTCAGACAACGAGAGAAAACAATATATATATATATAATATATATATATATTATATATATATATATATATATATATATATATATATATATATATATCTATAAAAGGAGCCCATAAAACACCAAAATGTAGAGAGAAAAGTACTATATTTCAGAGACTGCTGTCTCTCTCTTCAGGTATATGAATGAGAAAAGTTTACAGAAAAGGTGGTATTTATACCAAGAGATTCGTCCACAAGTAAGCAATTTAGGTCACCCCCGCTGATAATCTTCCTTTAATCTTCTTAAGCGTTGGTTGAATGAACACTGCGTCGACGATGTCCGATGTCCAATTCCCTTTTGAGATGTTCATTACCTGCGATCTCTTTTATTAAGGCCGATTCCATCATTTGACTCTTGTACCGGCAGTTGCTGCTATAAATTACACGTGACATATTCCACTTTATTCTATGGTTATGTTCATTTATATGATTGAAAATAGCCGAGTTCTGTTGTCCATACCTAACTGACCGTTTGTGTTGTATTAATCTCTGGGGAAGTGATTTACCTGTAATCCGATGTAAGATTGGTCACAGTCCTGGCATGGGATCTCATATACCCCAGAGTCTTTGGGCGATGTCTTTTGTTGGACGTTAATCAGGATTTGGCTAAGGTATTTGGTATGGTAAATGCAAAAGGGTTGGATTTCCCAAGGGTGTGAGTTACTCTCTTAATCGTCTCCAGGTGGGGAATTTTTATTTTATTGTTGGGTGTGTCTCTGGTCTTGTCTTTAGGGGGTCGGTAGAAAATTACGTTTGCTTTTTGAATTGCTTTCTCAATTATATGGTCAGGATACTTTAAAGATGAAAGTTGCTTGCGAATTAGTTCAAATTCTTTTTCCAGGAAATCTGGGGAACAAATTCGTAAGGCTCTTAAGAATAGGTTGCTAGCTAGACCTATCTGATAGTATTGTCATGATAGCTAAAGTAGTGAATATATGAAAGTGAGAACGTTGGTTTTCTGTATATGGTAAATTTGTATTCTGTCGTGTCTCTGATTATTAAAACATCAAGAAAAGGAATTTTGTTGTCTGTTTCCCATTCAACTTTAAATTTGATGCTGGGCACTAATGCGTTTAATTTGAGAGGAATTCATTAAAATTACCCACTTATTATCCCAAATGTTAGTATGTCATCCACGTATCTCATCCACAGCATGTTTTTGGGTTTTATTGCATTTATTACTGTAGTTTCAAAGTATTCCATGTACAGATTGGCTAAAATAGGACTTAAAGGACTACCCATACTACACCCGAATTTTTTTGCTTGTAGAATGATTCCCCGAATGAAAATACGTTATTAGATGCACATAATTCAACTAACTTTATTATTTTGTCAAGTGCCAAAGGGAAATGATCTGAATAGGGGAGGGGGATAACTTTTTCCTTAAAAAACTGAAGAACGTCCTGTACTGGTACTTTTGTGAATAGGGAGTCTACGTCAAGGCTTAAAAGTTTTATGTTGTGAAGTGGTATATGCTTCTCTGAATTGTGACAAAAGTCTTCCGAATGTTTGATGTGACTGGGAGAAAAAGTGCCCTAAAAAAGGAGAAAGGAGGCCAGCTAACCATTTAGAAATTTTGTAATTGAAAGCTCCGGCGCATGAAACGATGGGTCTGAATGGAAGATTGTCTTTGTGAGTTTTGAGAAGACCATAAAAGTAGGGTAATTTAGGATTAATTACTTTAAATTTCTCTAATAGTTCATACTCTTTTTGTCTTGGTCCAATTAATCTTACTTTCCGAAAAATTCTGTGGGAACGTTCTGGAGGGGATTTTTCGTCAGTTTTTCGTAAGTATTTGTGTCGCTAAGGAGCTGGTTGATTTTGTCGAGGTAGAAGTCTTTGTCCATTATTACAATTTTGCCGTCTTTGTCGGATCTACTTATTATAACATCTAACTTTTTTAGCGAGTGGATGGCTATCATGAATCGCTGGGGGAACAGGATATTTTCTTATGAAGGTCAGTTAAAGCATTTAGTAACACTCCTTTTAAACATATCTCTTCACGGCTGTAGTTTTTGTCAGATATGAATTTATCAAAAGCCACTATGAAGTCTAGGTTGTTTTTGCGGTCTGGCATTAGGGCAAAGGATAAGCCTAAATTTAAAACTAATGTTGATTTACAGTAAGGGGGGTGTTGGATAAGTTTAAAACTTTGTCTTGTTGTTCAAGATTATTCCATGCGCTATTATCTATTAGGTTATTTAACTTGCGTAAAAGTCTGTTGGAATGAGTCACGCTATTATAGGCAGCAATGTCGGAACAGAATGAAATCAGATACCTGTATACGTGGTCCGTAGTGAGGAGGCGAAGATTAGATTGAGTTCCATATATCACTCTGCGTAGCACGAAGATGTCGTTTCTCGTATTGGTGATTCTTTCTTCCAGGAAAATCTTGTGTGATAGAGGGAAGGGGTTTGATTGCAGAGTCCATCTCCCGAATCCGTACATTTTTTGGAAGTACTTGTTCTTCCTTTGAGGGCATTCTTTTCCAAAAAGTGTTTTTGTTTTTCAGCCGGTGTAGTCTGTTTCAGTTCCTTTTTCAAACTTGCGGACTGTGACCAATCTTACATCGGATTTACAGGTAAATCACTTCCCCAGAGATTAATACAACACAAACGGTCAGTTAGGTATGGACAACAGAACTCGGCTATTTTCAATCATATAAATGAACATAACCATAGAATAAACTGGAATATGTCACGTGTAATTTATAGCAGCAACTGCCGGTACAAGAGTCAAATGATGGAATCGGCCTTAATAAAAGAGAAGCAGGTAATGAACATCTCAAAAGGGAATTGGACATCGGACATCGTCGACGCAGTGTTCATTCAACCAACGCTTAAGAAGATTAAAGGAAGATTATCAGCGGGGGTGACCTAAATTGGCTTACTTGTGGACGAATCTCTTGGTATAAATACCACCTTTTCTGTAAACTTTTCTCATTCATATACCTGAAGAGAGAGACAGCAGTCTCTGAAATATAGTACTTTTCTCTCTACATTTTGGTGTTTTTATGGGCTCCTTTTATTAGATGGAATTCTGTTGTTACAGAACACTTTTACCAGTCATATATATATATATTATATATATATATATATATATATATATATATATATATATATGTTATAGTATGTATGTATGTATGTAATGTATATGTGTGTGTACATATATATCATATATATATATATATATGTATGTATGTAGTGTATATATATATATATATATATATATATATATACATATATATATATATATATATATAAATATATATATATATATATATATATATATATATATATATATATATAGTGTATATGTAAAGATAACTATGCAGTTTACAAAGAGAAGTAACCTGTCTTATCCGATACTAGAGTTGCCACGGGTGGAACTCCTAAGGTGGAATCTCGAGAAAGTTTATTTGTCTTTTAAACAACGGGTTCATTCTCAAAAACACAAGGCTCCACCTCCCCCCACTTATGTGTCAATATACATTAACAATTTCGAAATTATAAGTTTTATTCACTGATAAGGGCCTCCACAGGGGCCATGGGCTCATAAATTTCCGTATGCGAAACCAATTGACTTTGAATGGATGTCCTCAGAGATGGAGTTTCTCAACTCTTTGGACTCCAGTCTTAACACTGTTTCATACTTGGAGACAGGCCAAGTGGAACATACACTATTTCAGCGATCACAAAAGCTATACTTTACAATGGATGATAACCAAGGACTTTTATTAATAGGTTCCACACTTTTGCAATTCATTCAACAAATGACCAAAACATTTTCACAAAGAAAAACCAAATAAATAAAATGACAAACTGAACATACACAAAAAGTTAAATTACAAATGAAAAAAATAAGTCACTAGCAATTCACAATTAACAAGAAAAAAAAGGATTCTTTTACATGCCTCACTTAAGCAATCAAAGGCTATAGTTTATGGTATGATCACTGATACATACTAAGGATTTTACACATAGCATTATTAAACATGTAACTCCCAAAAGATTAAACATAAATGTGACAAAAAAAGTCTTATACAAGACTCTAAAGCAATGAAGAATTATAATCAACTCTAGAACAATGAACAATTGCAAATATGTCTCCCATATTTCTTAATATAAATAAAGAAATGAAGACGTCTGAAATAAAATACTTTAAAATTCAATATCTTTTTATACTTCTCCAGCTGGATTAACACAGGTGCAAAAAGAAATGCCAAACCAAGTTTTGTATAACCATGCAACTCATTCACCTGGGCACTCCACTTCATAAAATTCAATAAAATATAAATTCATAAAATATCGAATCCAACACCACATGCAAATATACGATACTTAATGTAAAATGTTACTATGGTGCACTGTCCCAAATTAATATACTGAAGGGGGTCTTACATTTCCTCTCATTACTGATTATCTGAATTATGCTGATTAATCCTACAACAGCAATACAGTTCACTAAATTTCATCTCTTGGATAACTTGTAAGCAATAATACAGAACCGGGTGATTACTCGTGTAATGTGTTATATACATGTAATTTTACCCTTGCTAGACAGTTTCTCAAAGTTTTAATTGGTACAAAACCTTCGTAACTCATCAAGGATATATAATTCCTTTGAGACAAGATCAGATGCAATAACATCAATTAATAGTACTGAGGACAACCGAGTTTTCTTGAGCCACTTACTAACATAAGAATATAAGAAAAGGCTTAATTTTTTGAAGGATCATATCTTACCCATTGAGCAGGAATAGTAAAAAGAACAAGAACTGACTATATTCGATGGGGCCTAACTGTTGAAGGTACTAGGTTGGGGTATGGGATCTTTAATTTAGGTAGGCCTCAAAAGTACAAGAGAAAACAACTGGCTACTACATTTTGACATAATTCCTCAAAGGATGGTAGTTCCTCGTTGGACCAGTGGATATCGCGCTCAGCTACCAATCCGGTGGTCTGAAGCTCGATTCTCTGCTCAGCCATCGCAGAATCAAGAGGAATTTATTTCTGGCAATAGAAATTAATTTCTCAATCAAATATGGTTCTGATCCCACAATAAGCTGTATAGGTCCTGTTGCTAGGTGGTCCTAGCCACGTAAAATATCTAATCCTTGAAGCCAGCCCTAGAAGAGCTGTTAATCAGTTCAGTGGTCTGGTACAACTATGGTATAATTTTTTTTACCTCAAAGGAGCTACCCTTCCAGCCATATTTTCTACCTGCCCATGGACTACACTGCTGTTAAGTGTATAATCACAGTTAGGAAAAAGCCTTCATTTATGTTTCCAAACTAGGAACTTCATTTTTATAAAATCCAGATACTGCTCTTTGCAAGCTCATACCTCACTAGAAACAGAATGTTTTGTGGTAAGCAGGTCAAAACTTACTTTCATCCATGATCCTATTCATTACTGCTGAAGCAGATATGACAGCTATTTCTCAGATAAATAGCTGAGAAAGAGGGCCAAGACGTCAGGGGGAAGTCATCAAGGTGAAGAGAATGGTGCTTTTTCTTGGCTTCCCATCGATCCTGCACATTTGCATTGTGCTGTATCTTGTTGCAAATATGCTTAGGAAGAAGAGGAATGTAGTAGCAAGGGTCTTTTCAACCTCCTCTCTGCCTTACAAGTGGAGGCAGACAATAATGAAGACCCCTGATCATAAGGATAAGAACAAATGTGGAATTTACTCACCCATTAACAGTCCTTGTGCTGGAGGGGGTCTCTGACTCCAAACATACTGGTGATCATCGTGGGATAATAGAATGGAGTTATTGGTAGCTGATGTCGCAAATCTGCCATTAATCAGTTCAGTGGTCTGGTACAACTATGGTATAATTTTTTTACCTCAAAGGAGCTACCCTTCCAGCCATATTTTCTACCTGCCATGGACTACACTGCTGTTAAGTGTATAATCACAGTTAGGAAAAAGCCTTCATTTATGTTTCCAAACTAGGAACTTCATTTTATAAAATCCAGATACTGCTCTTTGCAAGCTCATACCTCACTAGAAACAATGTTTTGTTAAGCAGGTCAAAACTTACTTTCATCCATGATCCTATTCATTACTGCTGAAGCAGATATGACAGCTATTTCTCAGAGAAATAGCTGAGAAAGAGGGCCAAGACGTCAGGGGGAAGTCATCAAGGTGAAGAGAATGGTGCTTTTTCTTGGCTTCCCATCGATCCTGCACATTTGCATTGTGCTGTATCTTGTTGCAAATATGCTAGTTAAGAAGAGGAATGTAGTAGCAAGGGTCTTTTCAACCTCCTCTCTGCCTTACAAGTGGAGGCAGACAATAATGAAGACCCCTGATCATAAGGATAAGAACAAATGTGGAATTTACTCACCCATTAACAGTCCTTGTGCTGGAGGGGGTCTCTGACTCCAAACATACTGGTGATCGTCGTGGGATAATAGAATGGAGTTATTGGTAGCTGATGTCGCAAGTCTGCCATTGACTTAATTCACTGAAGGTAAGCCTCTCTCCATGCAGCCTGTAGAATACACAGCTCTGAGATGTTCCAGGATTTGGACAGAGAGGGGTGTCCAAGTATCAGAAGGCAGCAACCAAGCCAGGCTTTGATAGTCAACTGCTTGTAGTTCTCGGTTGAATAAGTTTGCTTGGGAGGAGAAGGTATGCTAATCTACGCTACTGCAATTCATCCTGGTTGTGTTCTGCAAGTCTTAATCAGAATTTTGGATCAGGATATGACATCAAAGATATCTCACTGTATGGTTTTGGATGACTATCTAAACCTTGTACTTTATGTAAACTTACAAGAAATTGGGACCTACTATCTTCACCGAGATCTACATACTCATACCAAAGGGAATAAGTTTGCTTAAC
The DNA here is from genome assembly GCF_015104395.2 of Macrobrachium nipponense. Classification (NCBI taxonomy): domain Eukaryota; kingdom Metazoa; phylum Arthropoda; class Malacostraca; order Decapoda; family Palaemonidae; genus Macrobrachium; species Macrobrachium nipponense. The sequence continues at coordinate 66,921,571 of NC_061110.1, read as the reverse complement.
ACGGATTTTGTCAGGAGATTACTGTACTTGACCAAGTGATTCCACCAGAGGCCAAATCCTTTAGGCTCTTTGTGTTGCTTTAAGTTGTAAACTTACTGTATGGTGACAGCATCATAATCTAATAAGATCCTCAACAGATGAAATCAGATTCTACTACTGTGATGGTTTCTTAGATGCTTCAATGATGGTCCTGTTTGAAACAACCTTGAACCACAAGCTACCAATGTCATGTTCAGTTCAGCCAAAATCCAGCACGCTGGAGAATAGTTGCTTCAACCTTTGGAAAACTATCAAGATTTTCTACTATCCATTCTTAAAACACATTCTTCAGCTCTATAAACATGAAAAAGATGCAGATGGTTCCCCTTTGGAAGAATCCACACCATACAGGACACCCTTCTTCCTAAGCATATCTGGATATTTAAGGCTTCAGAGGTAAGAAAATGAGTTCACAGTAGTTTGGATGGACTGCAGAAGATAACCTACTAACCTCTATCTGGCCAAGTAGAATCACATCAGTAACTAATTTATTGGAAAACATGTTGACCCACGCAATTATATATGCAAATGATAGCCTATTTTCAACTCTTCTCACCTCATTACATAATAGTGTCTGTTTATGCCACCAACAGATGAAAATATGCACTGTCACCAAGTTCTTTAATTTGTAAGCTCAATGTAGGTTCTTCAATGATGATGAGAAGGATGTTCCCTGTTAGTTAAAACATACTCATTGAGGTCTTTCACTCGTTCTAGTCTTATGAACTTTTTTTTCAAGCTATCAGCTATTTCCTGGGAGGTTAAACTCACCAAGAGGTGGGTTGCCAGTGGGATTTGCCTTTGCTCCTTGATTTTTTGTGAAAACCCAAAAACTATCAGCAAGAACTGCACTGCAACAGCCTAAAAATCAAAGCAGTCTACATTTCTGCTGCTTTTAAACTAAACAATTTTTACATACAGTTAATTAGCAATGCCAGTCTAAATTTGCTACTTTTTTTATTTAAGATATAATATGCAAAAATGGTTATAGTTGTAGTTCTTGGTACTATGAGCCATGTTTGGAATTTGTCATCAATTTCAATCAAATTAAATAGCTCTCACAAGACATTAACATCTCAGACTAACTGGTCGCTTGTAAATTGCTGATAGTAAATGTACTTATTGCATGATTTCATTTAACTTGACCTCTGTGTGTCTGTCTGTTAATTTTGATCTAAACTTGTGACTCAATTTTATCTGTTTTCCATTGTCCAATGGACTTGAAATTTTGCTCGGTTACTCATCCCAGTGACAAACAATAATCCATGATCAGTAGGTCAGCTGTGACCTCTAGTGACCCTACAGTGACTCCTCCCAGTATCTCACAATTAGTATTAAGTAAACAACTCTTCGGAATTTTCATATCTTCTTTGGCTTGGTAGAATACGTTAATAACTCTATGGATTTTTCAGACCACCTTTGTCTTGACAGTATATCGCATTCAATTTCGTCAACTACAATCATAAATCGGTTACAATTTCTGTTAAAACTAAAAAGTATAAAATAAATATAAACAAATTTTTAAACAAAGTTTTACGAAAATGCACTAAAAAGTAAAAAATATTTTTTTCGAGACACCAGAATTTTCTTACAATTAGTCATGTCTACAAAAATAAAGTGTGGGCGCCAAACATGGAAGG
>NC_061110.1:66902253-66919392 GCF_015104395.2 Macrobrachium nipponense | reverse complement strand
CCTTCCATGTTTGGCGCCCACACTTTTATTTTTGTAGACATGATTAATTGTAAGAAAATTCTGGTGTCTCGAAAAAATATTTTTTACTTTTTAGTGCATTTTCGTAAAACTTTGTTTAAAAATTGGTTTATATTTATTTTATACTTTTTAGTTTTAACAGAAATTGTAACCGATTTATGATTGTAGTTGACGAAATTGAATGCGATATACTGTCAAGACAAAGGTGGTCTGAAAATTTCATAGTTATTAACGTATTCTACCAAGCCAAAGAAGATATGAAAATTCCGAAGAGTTGTTTACTTAATACTAATTGTGAGATAGTGGGAGGAGTCACTGTAGGGTCACTAGAGGTCACAGCTGACCTACTGATCATGGATTATTGTTTGTCACTGGGATTGAGTAACCGAGCAAAATTTCAAGTCCATTGGACAATGGGAACAGATAAAAAATTGAGTCACAAGTTTAGACCAAAATTACCAGACAGACAGACAGACACAGAGGTCAAGTTAAATGAAATCATGCAATAAGTACATTTACCATCAGCAATTTACAAAGAGACCAGTTAGCCTAGAAGTGTAATGTCTTGTGAGAGCTATTTAATTGGATTGAAATTGGCTCACAGTACCAAGAACTACAACTATAACCATTTTTTGCATATTATATCTTAAATAAAAAAAGTAGCAAATTTAGACTGGCATTGCTAATTAACTGTATGTAAAATTGTTATGTTTAAAAGCAGCAGAAATGTAGACTGCTTTGATTTTTAGGCTGTTGCAGTGCAGTTCTTGCTGATAGTTTTTGGGTTTTCACAAAATAGAATCAGGAGCAAAGGCAAATCCCACTGGCAACCCACCTCTTGGTGAGTTTAACCTCCCAGAAAATAGCTGATAGCTTGAAAAAAAAGTTCATAAGACTAGAACGAGCGAAAGACCCCAATGAGTATGTTTTAACTAACAGGGAACATCCTTCTCAAAGGGTAAACATCATCATCATTGAAGAACCTACATTGAGCTTACAAAATTAAAGAACTTGGTGACAGTGCATATTTTCATCTGTTGGTGGCATAAACAGACACTATTACGTAATGAGGTGAGAAGAGTTGAAAATAGGCTATCATTTGCATATATAATTGCGTGGATCAACATGTTTTCCAATAAATTAGTTACTATGTGATTCTACTTGGCCAGATAGAGGTTAGTAGGTTATCTTCTGCAGAACCTCATAACTACTGTGAGCTCATCCTCTTACCTCTGAAACCTTAAATATCCAGATATGCTTAGGAAGAAGGGTGTCCTGTATGGTGTGGATTCTTCCAAAGGGGAACCATCAGCATCTTTTTCATGTTTTTAGAGCTGAAGAATGTGTTTTAAGAATGGATAGTAGAAAATCTTGATAGTTTTCCAAAGGTTGAAGCAACTATTTTCCAAGCCGCTGGATTTGGCTGAACTGAACATTACACTGGTAGCTTGTGGTTCAAGGTCGTTTCAAATAGGACCATCATTGATGCATCTATGAAACCATCCCAGTAGTAGAATCTGATTTCATCTGTTGAGGATTCTTATTAGATTATGGTGCTGTCACCATATAGTAAGTTTACAACTTAGCGACACAAAGAGCCTAAAAGATTTGGCCTCTGGTGGAATCACTTGGTCAAGGACAGTAATCTCCTGACAAAATCCGTGTTAAGCAAACTGATTCCCCTTTCGTATGAGTATGTAGATCTCGGTGAAGATAGTAGGTCCCATTTCTTGTAGTTTACATACATAAAGTCCAAGATTTAGATAGTCATCCAAAACCAGACAGTGAGATATCTTTGATGTCATATCTTGATCCAAAATTCTGGTTAAGACTTTTAAGACTTGCAGAACACAAACCACGATGAATTGCAGTAGTTGAGATTAGCATACCTTCTCCTCCCAAGCAAACTTACTCAACTGAGAACTACAAGCAGTTGACTGTCAAAACCTGGCTTGGTTGTTGCCTTCTGATACTTGGACACCCCTCTCTGTCCAAATCCTGGAACATCTCAGAGCTGTGTATTCTACAGGCTGCATGGAGAGAAAGGCTTACCTTCAGTGAATTAAGTCAATGGCAGACTTATGACATCAGCTACCAATAACTCCATTCTATTATCCCATGGCGATCACCAGCATGTTTGGAGTCAAAGACCCCCTCCAGCACAAGGACTATTATTGGGTGAGTAAATTCCACATTTGTTCTTATCCTTATTATAAGTGATCTTCATTATTGTCTGCTTCCACCCCCTGGGCTAAGACTGCTTCCATGGTATACTTGATATTCTTTACTGTATGGCAGATCAGACTTCCCTGAATGTCAAGTCAGTTGCTGGGTTTTGTATTTTTTTGTGATGTTGATGGAGCACTCTTGTTTTTGACTGAACTCTATTCCTTTGAAGGGACCCAACACACAAAACATTTAATTCAGAGGGGAGAGGAGGTTGAAAAGACCCTTGCTACTACATTCCTCTTCTTCCTAAGCATATTTGCAACAAGATACAGCACAATGCAAATGTGCAGGATCGATGAGAAGCCAAGAAAAAGCACCGTTCTCTTCACCTTGATGACTTCCCCCTGACGTCTTGGCCCTCTCTCTCAGCAATGCATTACTAGAAAATCTCTGGGAAATAGATGTCATATCTGCTTCAGTAGTAATGAATAGGATCATGGATAAAAGAAAGTTTTGACCTGCTTACCAATACATTCTGTTACTAGTGAGGTATGAGCTTGCAAAGAGCAGTCCTGGATTTTATAAAAATGAAGTTCCTAGTTTGGAAACAAATGAAGGCTGTGTCCTATCTGTGATTATATACTAGCAGCGGTGTAGTCCTTGGGCAGGTAGAAAATATGACTGGCAGGGTCGTCCTTTGAGGAAAAAAATCATGCTGTAGTTTTACCAGACCACTGAGCTGATTAACAGCTCTCCTAAGGCTGGCCTGAAGGATTAGATATTTTACGTGGCTAAGAACCACCTAGCAACAGGACCTATACAGCTTATTGTGGGATCTGAACCACATTATATTGAGAAATTAATTTCTATTGACAGAAATAAATTCCTCTGATTCTGCGATAGCCGAGCAGAGAATCGAACTTCAGACCACCAGTTTGGTAGCCGAGGTCGAAAACCACTCGTCCAACGAGGAACTACAATCCTTTGAGGAATCATGTCAAAATTTAGTAGCTAGTGGTTTTCTCTTGTACTTTTGAGGCCTACCTAAATTAAAGATCCCATACCCCAAACTAGTACCTTCGACAGTTAGGCCCCATCCAACATAGACAGTTCTTGTTCTTTTTACTATTCTTGCTCAAGGGGTAAGATATGATCCTTCAAAAAATTAAGCCTTTTCTTATATTCCTATGTCAGCAAGACGCTCAAGAAAGCTCGGTTGTCTCAGTACTATTAACTGATGTTATCGCATCTGATCTTGTCTCAAAGGAATTATATATCCTTGATGAATTACGAAGGTTTTGTACCAATTGAACTTAGGATAAAATTACATGTATATAACACATTACACGGGTAATCATGCTGTTCTGTATTATTGCTTACATGTTATCCAAGAGATAAAATCTAGTGAACTGTATTGCTGTTGTAGGATTAATCAGCATAATTCAGATAATCAGTAATGAGAGGAAATGTAAGACCCCCTACAGTATATTCATTTGGGACAGTGCACCATAGTTACATTTTACATTAAATATCGTATATTTACATGTGGTGTTGAATTCGATATTTTATGAATTGGTAAGAGAGTGCCCAGGTGAATGAGTTACATGCTTGTACTAACCTTGGTTTGCATTTCTTTTTGCACCTGTGTTAATCCAGCTGGAGAAGTATAAAAAAAATATTGAATTTTAAAGCATTTTATTTGAGACGTCTTCAGTTTTGAATTCATATTTAGAAATATGGGAGACATATTTGCTAGAGTTGATTATAATTCTTCATTGCTTTAGAGTCTTGTATAAGACTTTTTTTTTGTCACGTTTATGTTTGATCTTTTGGGAGTTACATGTTTAATAATGCTAAGTATAAAATCCTTAGTATGTATTAGCGATCATACCATAAACTGTAGCCTTTGCTTGCTTAAGTAAGGCATGTAAAAGAATCCTTTTTTTCTTGTTAATTGTGAATTGCTAGTGACTTATTTTTTTCATTTGTAATTTAACTTTTGTGTTTGTTCAGTTTGTCATTTTATTTATTTGGTTTCTTTGTGAGAATTTTGTGTTTTGTTCATTTGTTTAATGAATTGCAAAGTGTGGAACCTATTAATAGAAGTCCTTGGTTGTCATCCATTGTAAAGTATAGCTTTGTGATCGCTGAAATAGTGTATGTTCCACTTGGCCTGTCTCCAAGTATGACTGTTATAGTGTTAAAGATTGGAGTCCAAAGAGCTGAGAAACTCCATCTCTGAGGACATCCATTCAAAGTCACTGTGTAGAGAGACGAGGAAAAATACAAAGTAATAGATGTTTCGCATACGGAAATTTATGAGCCCATGGCCCCTGTGGAGCCCTTATCAAGTGAATAAACTTATAATTTCGAAAATTGTTAATGTATATTGACACATAAGTGGGGGGAGGTGCAGCCTTGTGTTTTTGAGAATGAACCCCATTGTTTAAAAGACAAATAAACTTTCTCGAGATTCCACCTCAAGAGTTCCACATGTGGCAACTCTAGTATCGGATAAGACAGGTTACTTCTCTTTGTAAACTGTATGTATATATATATATATATATATATATATATATATATATAATATATATATATATATATATATATATATATATATATATATATATATATATTATATATATGTGTATATATATACATATATATATCATATATATATATATATAGTATAATATACATACATACATACATACATAGATACATACATACATACATACATACATACATACATACATACATACATACATACATACATTGTACACACACATATACATATATATATATATATATATATATATATTGTTTTCTCTCGTCTGAAAAATTGTGGAAGTGTCTTACTGGCATTCCTTAAAAGCCTTGCTAGAGAACAGAAACATAAGAAAAATTCTATGGCTGAAGGCCAGTATCATTGGAGAGAAAAAGAATTGTATAAAACTTTAGAGATGTAGTTTAACTGAAGTATATTTACACTAAATTACTTAAGTAAGCAATTTACACCTTAAAGATTACAGGGTCCAAAAATTAAATGGAAGGCAGTTGATGGCAGGCCAACTGGGATACGTGGCTGGGAAATGATCCAGGCACAGAGTTAAGGTTTGCGCACAGCGAGTTGCTGAATAGCCCTAGCGCTGCTTTCAAGGGATTCCAAATTTCTCCCACAACTAAATGGGATATTTGTATCTGCAAAGAGATTGCATGCCAGCATCAGTACTAAGGCGATAGACATGGGAAATGTTAAACAAGATTCTCTTATTATTTCACATCAAAGCCACTCACAGGGATGTAGAATGACTGGGAACTTATACAGAAAAGTATACTGCGTTGCATTATTATTATAGGGATGTTTATCATGAAACAAAAAGTTTCTGATGCAGCAGACGTTAGTCTAGATGGGAATATCACAATTAGATTTAATATCACTACTAGCATCACAAAGGGAATTATTTACAGCATCGATGTGCTCTGCCCAAAATCGTCCACTTTCTCCTTCCAATATAAGCCCTGCTGCATTCCTGTGGGGAATTAATTTCAAAGGCAGCCAATTGGAAAGGACAAAGAGGTATTCGAAGAGAACAGAGGGATGGTGATGAGGGGCAACTGAAAAAATGTCTGAGTTTCCTTCTAAAATGAGTTATTTTTCCTTGGTTCTGGCTTAAATCCTGAACACATCCTCATTCTAGAGGACATTCCAACCCATCTCCAAGACAAGCCAGTAACAAGGGCAAATGACTATGTAGATAACCATGCCTTCCATACCCCTTTGAGTGGCCACATGACATAAAATAAAAACATAAAACATAGTCTTCACATTTGAGTGCTTACTTTACAGGCAGAGAATTTAAAATTAATTCATTCTTAAGGATTGATTAAATCAAGAAAATTAAAGAACAGAGTGTGCCCTTGAGTCTGTTGTTTCCATTCCAATGGCTGTTATTCCCATTATGTTGGGGAGGCCCATTCGGAGATGTAGTGTGATCTTGCTGAGGATTATCCACTAAAGAGAGGCACTGCTTGGTGGAGTGACCTTGTTTATTGCAACGCCCACATACAGGCTTCTTTGGAGAGGTGGCAGTAGGAGGGAGAGTGGGGCGAATCTTCTTCTTTAAAGAACTCTGCAGCAGATGGTGGGTGTCATAGGTATCCGCCTATGTACAACACTCCCAAAATGGTTTTAGGGGCCTTGTCCACCAAGTGGGTGGCAAGGTCAGGGGAGTGTAGAACAGGAAGTCCTTTAATTGGGAAAGTTCTAAGTCTTCCTCAATAGATGTTGCATTGGAGGTCTTCATCCACTTCTGCAGTGCTGGTGTCTTCTTGAGCCACCCACTCCATCCAGGTTTGGTTAGCTTCCTTGTCTCTTGAGGGGTAGGCCCTCGATTGCAGTACACCCTTTGCCAGTGAGATGCTTGCTGAAGAGGCGGGCCACTTCCTGAGGGGTAGGGTTGAAGTTCCCGAACACCTGCTTGACATGATTGAGCCAGGTTTCAGACTCACTATCGTCCCGAGTCCTGATGGGGGTTCCCATGCTGTGCAGGTGATAATATGAAGGAGGGGGCGGAGGGGGTGTCACACTCCGGGGTGCCAGAGGGGCACTCTGGGCTAACATAGCCAGTTGATATTAGTGCTTTTTCTTTCTCCCTTTCAGCTGCTTGGAACGCTCTCTCAGCAGTTTCTCTTCTCTCTTGTGCTTCTCTTTCAGCAGCTTCCCTTTTCTCTTGTGCTTCTCTCTCAGCAGCCTCTCTTTTCTCTTTTGCTCTCTCTTGGACTGCTTCCTTCATCTTGAGTCCACCCAATTTACTAGTTATTTGCCCTCCAGCCCCATTGCTTTCCCAGCTACGGTGAAGGCCTTAACCTCCTTCAGTGCTGGGTTGCTGGCTATTTTCTCAGCAGTAAAATGCTAGCAGCACTAGCCTGGGAATCTGGGTATATGCATACTGGCACTAGCCTGGAAAAATAAGATGGATGAGCCACAAAACTGGAAATATTGCTATGGGTATGCAGAATAAGTCAACGCTATACCAGGGAAATAACAAGGATCCCTATGGCTGGAATATGCACAGAAGCAGATGAGATGACAGGCAAAAAGGCTGAAAATGTCCATCACGCAGTGCGGAAATCTCACACAGGTGACATTCAAATAACAGTTGAACAAACTGTAAAAGACTCGTGCAAGTGACATGTGAATAGTAGTCCAATAGACTGCGAATGAAATCCACTCAGGTGCAGTATAACTCATGCAGGTGACTTTGAAACTCGTACAAATGCGGTGGTAAATGACAGTTGGATCCCTGTAAATTTCAGCTTAACTAGGCTGTAAATGAATGCCACATAAAGGCAGAAAATAAACGCCAATACTGTGTGTTAAATTGCATTTGGATTCCTATAAATAACATTTAAACTGGATTGTAAATGAATGCCATGTAAGGGTGGAAAACTCACCGCTGATACTGTGTTAAATCGCAGTTAGATTCCTATAGATAGTAGTTAAACTGGATTGTAAATTAATCCTATTTAAGTGCAGAAAACTCAGTGCGAATTGACAAAGTGAATTGCTGTAAAAATGTATGTCGGATATTACAATCTCAAGGATGAGACAGAAGGGGGAAAAAACAATTACTGATTCAAATCCTGATCTCATCTTACTCTTGATGCTCATCTGAATTGCTTAGAATACCTTATTGTGTTTTGTTATGGCTAGTGTCAGAAACAATAATGATAGGGGAAGTTCTAAAAAGGATTGTCGGTTGTCTCCTGGCTTTATAACCTCGCTTACAGCTCTCTCTTCCAACATGTGGTCTGCCCAAGATTGTCCACTTTCTCCTTCCAATATATGCCCTACACAAAGTCTAAATCACAGGGCCGTGCTGCAATGCTGTGGGGGTAAATTTCAAAGGCAGCCAATTGGAAAGGACAAAGAGGTATTCAAAGAGAACAGAGGCTGATGAAGAGGGGCAACTGAAAAAATGTGTGAATTTCCTTCTAAAATGAGTTGTTTTTCCTTGGTTCTGGCTTAATTCCTGAACAATATAATATATATATATATAGATATATAATATATATATATATATTAAAAAATTACATAATGTAATTACAAGCTGAACTACGGGGTAAATTTCAAAGTAAGTGATAGAAAGCCCTTATGAATACGAAGGGCAGTAAAATGTATTGTTTGATGTCTACAAACAGAAATAATGTCATTCTAAATTATTGAATTATTAAAATCCCGAGCCATAAAAGAAACAGAAATATGTAATAAGTGTTTCATATAATGCCCCTTAAAGCTGCTTGTCAACCAGTACATAAAATCAAACAGATCCCAAACCTCAGTTCCAGGCAAAAAGTTGTAATGACAAAAAAAAAAAAAAAAAAAAAAAAAAAAAAAGGAATAGAATATGGAAAATAAAATTGTCTAATATTTACCTTCCAGATCATATTTTTTGGAATATGTCTATATAAAAGCAGGTTCATTTATAATCGTACTAATATAATCATAGGAATATAATCCACAGCTTGATCTTAATGAATACTTATCTTTTGTTGTTTGGCCATGGGAGGGGACAGTTTTATTTCGTCTTGCCATTGATAAAATTGTAAAATATGCAGGAATGCTTCCTAGTGTTTGAATACTTAAAAAGCAAAGGTTGATGTTAACAGTAGACTGGCTTAGGCTTTTCACCTAACAGTTAAGTAATTCAGCTGTATGATGTCACTGGATGCAATAGAAATTGTCTCAAACCCCACACAATTTCTGAGGCTGTACTTGGCATTAGTCTTACAAAATTAATGTTGTGGAAGTAAGATGTTTAATACATATCTCCTCAAGGAGATTCAACAGTGAAGTAATATAGATAGCTACATAAGCCTTTCAATTAGTGAAACATTTTTGTTTGCATAATATTTGTTACATTTCAAATAATGACATGCATTACACCATGACAATGAAATCCCCAAATATTTTCATATTTCCAAGTCTGATACTGATGTCGGATTAGGAAGAATTTTATAATTTATGGAACTTTGGGTATTGCCCGTTTGTACTCCAGTTTTAACAGCTGAACAATATTACATTTTTTATTTTAATGTAGGCAATTTTGGTTTCTGTAGAGAAATGTTTAATGTGACATGCTCTGTAACCATTTACAGTTTTGCCTCAAAATGTTCAAATGATGAAAATTTTATGATGCAAATCAGTGTTTGATGAGCGTTCACCACATATGAGTCCCTGATTATTTCACCACATACGGACCTGTTTACTTTAATCAAAATACAAGCTCTAGAGTTTTTGGGCTTCATGAATGCAGACAGTATGGTTAGTAGCAATATCGACATAGTGGAAGTCTTCCATAGAAGTGTCAAAATGTAGAAAGGAAGTGGTAAACTGACCTCTGTTGGCTGTGAATGGAGTACACTTAAGTATGGGTACTTGAATTGTGATATACTGACCTTTTGTAATGATTTCTGTATTGTTGAATAGTTGATATTTACTGGTTGAATGCCTGCCTTAGGCAACGAAATGCCATTTGTTACTACGTACACTTGTCGCCTTCAAGTAGGATTTTCAAGATTTTTTCCTTTTTGTGTAGAAGAATATTCTCGGAAGATGCAATTCTTTTCAGTTTTTATCTTCAGTTTTGCAATTGCAGGGTATGCATTTTTTGTAAGTATTCATGGGTGCAATGTATTCTGTATAAAGATATCACCGGAAAGCTATTTGTTTCTGCCATTAAAATGATAAGGGATTTGATGCTGTATACACAGCTCAATCAATCTTCAGTTCAGGATAGAAATGTATTTTCCAGACTCGCCCGAAATCAGGAACGGGAAAGAAAAATACTGATGTTCCAAAACCCTCTCCCGAATTCGTCAATTTTTCCAGCTATTGTTACACCTAGAGACATTTGCGTATTATCCATGAGTTTTATTCCTACTAACTCTTGGCTTTATTTAATCATTCCTAAGAAAATTGGCTCTCGCTAATGAAAATGTTTTGCCTCGTTACTGACATTGTGTTTCAATGATGTGTCTCTTGATTACTACAAGTAGAGCATCGGGAGGTTGCAAAAGGTTTCATGAATTAATGCAACTACGTAATATAATTATTCTGTCATAATTTATAACTATTCTCATCTATAATTTCGAATTGGCATTCTTATGCTGCCTGTCTTATTTTTAGGACATTTACTGTCTAGAATTTGCATTTCTGATTACACTGAGCGGTAAATTGAATGGAGTGCTGCTACTTGTACAGGGTTCGTAAAATCTTATTTCTGTCTGCTTGAGTTGAATGTGTTAAGCATTGCAGTGTCTCGTGTATGTAAGAATAGCAAACAGCGTACCATTATTAGAGCAATGCCTAGATCTGAATGATTTTTGCATTCATTTCGCAAAAGTTGAATCACATCCGAAAGGGAAGTCACCGCTTAGATAACCCTGTCCGAAATGATGCTCAAACAGCTGAGCATTCAGGATGTAATGATGACATTTGCAGGTGACTGAGAACCTAGTATTCCCAAGTTTTAAAATATGACATATTATGGAAATACTGTAGCCTGGCTATCGTACAATGTGCTTATGCAGTACAGTCAGTATTATAAGTCAAAGTACGTATAATAATGGAAGGGTATACATTACCATGGAACGAATATGCATTTACTTGTTCTGGTGGGCATATCTTTAGATAATATTCGCTTTAAGGGGAACACTTTTATAACGCACCACTTTGATGCTAATATAAATCCAGTGCTTGAGGCTTCTTGGTTCTTGAGTTATCGGATCTTATTTCCGGATGACATCATTGATTTCAGATTCCCGGACTTTGGCCTGAGGGCGATCGACTTTGGAGAGACGAGAGGAGTGTTTAAGAGAAGTCTGAATAAACTGAGATGACTTGAAGACAGGATTTGTTTACATGTAGCGTGCACATCATGATGTGGATATTATCATCATCTCATTCTTGCGCTTCCGCGATGGCACCGCCGTATATATCCTTTCACCTGAGTGGAAATACAGGCCAAGGTTTGTTATGCAGGTTCTGGGGACTCTGCGGGGTACCTACCTACCTACCTACTGCTCTGGGGAATTTCATTCATTTATTTTCCTACTCGGCTTACATTGTTGTAAGACCACTTACCTATTTTAGCGATGTTATTTATGCTGATGCATAGTCAAGGCGCACTTTCTCTCTCTCTCTCTCTCTCTCCAAACACTGACACACACACACACACACATATATATATATATATATATATATATATATATATATATATATATATATATATATACACATATATATATATGCCCGTGTGTTTATGTATATATGTATATATGGTGTATTGCATAAAATTCATCAGATGAATGTATGTACATGGATTATATATAAATATATATACACATGTAAAAATATCCATTATACACCACACACACACACACACACACACACACACACACACACACATCACACACACATATAATATATATATATATATATATATATATATATATGTGTGTGTGTGTGTGTGTGTGTGTATATATATATATATATATATATATATATATACATATATAAATATATATATATATATTATATATATAATATATATATATATATATAATTATCAATAGAGGGATCCACAGTAATACCTTGTTTATCTAGATATAATATGTTATAAATCTAGATAAACAAGGATATTACTGTGGATCCCTCTATTGATTTCTTAGAAGCACGATACAGTGTTTTTATATTGCATATATATATATGTATGTATGTATCTATGTATAATGGATATTTTTATATATGTATGTGTATGTATATTTATATAGTATATATATCCACGTACATACATTCATCTGATGAATTTTATGCAATTGCACTAAACCGAGAGAACTTACATGCATGTTATTGAAAAGTCAAATGTGCAAAAGTAACATTACTTTCCATTTCACAGGCTTCTAAACACCATCATCTCATGGATTTGGCGAAGGCTGGAATATTTTTAATTTAACGCTCGTTTTCTTATGTTGCAGTCTGGAGTGTTAAATTGCCAGTTATAGTGTTTGGAGAACTAAACTTACGTAGAGTAGTCATTGTGCAAGATTTTAGGGCCTCCCTGATTCATTTTCATTGAACTGTTTCTTGGAAGTTTTTAAACGAAAGATGTTTTGTCGTATAAATAAAGAATAAATAAAATCACGGTTGAATATCCCATCCCCCTAATAAACTCTTGACCTCGATATCTGGTAACGTGCAAAAGAATTAGAGATTGTGGAGAAATGCGTAGAAGAGAAGGGGAACAAGAAATGGAGAGGAAAAAGAAAGGACGAGAGAGGTCCTTTGAGTAAGAAGGTCATCATCAAGGAACCTATAGGAATGCGTATGAGAGAAGTGGGTGGGGGAGGGGCTGGGGGTTAGGTAGACGGAAGGGGCTTCTGAATGGCTGTGCCCATGTTTGGTTCGTAGAGAAAGAAGAGTGTGTGCTCTTCCTCCTACATTCTCTCAGCGAACAAAAAATTTTCGCCAGTCAGTCATAATGAGTTTTGTGTTTGGTCTATTGAGTTTTTCATTCTTCTCGTATCCTCGTCATTCAGGGATTTTCTCGTGTGTTTGAGAAACTGTCGTGTACCTGCATATTACACATCGGCATACTTGGATGCGACCATACCGTCAACAATTTCGTAATATAAAAGAGGCTTGAGGCGGCAGGAGCCATTCGTAGGAACGTTCCAGACCGTCTAGAAGCTTTCTTCAAGGAAACTCGTTCTGCATTCTTATATATGGACAAGTAATCAGAGACCACTGGGGTGGAATAATTCAAATCGGAACTGACAGTTCATTGCCCTTACACTATCTTAGTTACTCATACATAAATATACAGTATTATTAACTTCGTTATTACACTCACACACATTAAATATATATATATATATATATATATATATATATATATATATATATATATATATAATATATGTATATATATATATATATATATATATATATATATATATATATATATATATATATATATATATATATATATAATATATATATATATATATATATATATATTTATATATACATATATATATATATATATATATAATAAAAATATATAGATATAGATTTATATATATAGATATATAGTATATATATATATATATATATATATATATATATATATATATTTACAGTGGTACCTCGAGATACGAAAGGCTCAACTTATGACTCGAGATACAAAAGCTAATACGAAAAATTTAACAGCTCTACATACGAAAAGTTTTCAAGATACGAAAGGTTTCTGTAAAGTCCGAGATTCGCCCAAACCACCGATAACAATTTAGAAACTCACGCGCCGACTTAGTAGACTCGCCACCATCCTCCTGCTCTCCCATTGGTTCCTGATGCTAGTCGTGGCCATGAGATCCTTCTCTCCTATTGGCCTGCATCCCTCCCATCATGCATCTATGTACGTGGTGGCGTGCCTCGGCCACTCAGTACCAGCATCGTTATCGTACGCACGCGGTATTCGTTCGGTCTAACGATTTCGTTTAGTAACGTAAATTCGTTAGTGATTTCGTTGCAGTATACGTACATTATCGTGTTGTGCGAAAACTTTATTCTACTTATACGTAAATTACGTACAAGATAACGTAGTCATGAGTCCCAAGAAAGTTGAAATTCACGGAAAGAAGCGAATGCTCTCTTTGGAGACAAAGATGGAGATTATCAAGAAGTATGAAGCTGGTATGCGATTGAGTGTGATCGCCAAGGAATACTGCCGAAATCCGTCGACAATAGGCACCATCCTTAAACAGAAGGATGTCATCAAAGTAGCTACACCTTCCAAGGGCATCACTATTTTGTCCAGCAAGAGGACGCACGTGCACAACAAGATGGAACGGCTGCTTCTTGTCTGGATAAAAGACAAAGAAATCGCTGGCGATACGATAACGGAGACGGCAATCTCCCACAAGGCCAGCGCTAATTTCGGCGATTTGATTGCGCAGGGGGAAGATGACGGAGGGGAAGGGACATCAACGCAAACCCCAGAGTTCAAGGCTTTGCATGGCTGGTTCAAGAAATTTCATAAATGGATTGGCATCCATTCGGTGGTGTGGCATGGGGAGGCTGCCAGCTCGGACACGAAAGCGGCTGAAGCATTTAAAAAGACGTTTGACGAGATGATGACCAAGGAAGGCTACAGTTCTCAGCAAGTCTTCAACTGGGATGAGACTGGCCTTTTTTTGGAAAAAAATGCCTCGTCAGATGTACATCACGGAGGATGAGAAGCTACCCGGGCATAAGCCTATGAAAGACAGGCTTACGCTCGTACTTTGTTCAAACGCCAGTGGGGATTTCAAGGTGAAGCCCCTACTGGTGTATCATTCCAAGACTCCTCGAGCCTTCAAGGCCCACAAAGTGCTTAAGGAGAAGCTTCCAGTGATGTGGAGGGCTAATGCAAAAGCCTGGGTAACGAGGCTTTTGTTCACGGAGTGGGTAAATCTGTGTTTCGGCCCGACAGTGAAGAAATTTTTGGAGGAGAAGCGCCTCCCCCTGAAATGTCTGCTGGTGTTGGACAATGCCCCTCCCCACCCTCCTGGCCTCGAGGAAGATATCCTAGCGGAGTATTCCTTCGTCAAGATTCTTTTTCTTCCACCCAACACCACCCCTCTCCTCCAGCCCATGGACCGGCAAGTGATATCGAACTTTAAGAAGCTGTACACGAGATGTTTTGACATCACCGATACCACAATCCTCACCTTGCGTGAATTTTGGAAGGAGCATTTCGACATTGTCATTTGCATCCGACTCATCGACCAAGCTTGGCAGGAAGTTTAGAGGCGAACCTTGAATTCCTCGTGGAGGAAACTCTGGGCTGATGCCATATCTGTCTGAGACTTCGAGGGATTTGACGTGGGCGAAGCTGGTGCTGCAGATTCAGAAACAGTTGATGATCTTGAAACTGTTGTGGAACCAGATCTTGACGAGATCGTTGCACTCGGCAAGTCCATGGGGCTGGTCGTCGACAAGGACGACATCAACGACCTTCTCGAGGAGCACCAAGAGGAGCTTACGACGGATGACCTGAAGGAGTTGGAGGCCATGCAACATAACGTCGTTCAAGAGGAGTTCTCTAGCAGCGGTGAGGAAGAGGAGGAGGACCCTATGACAACGGCAGAAATTAAGGATGTTCTAGCCACTTTTCATAAAGTTATAGAAAAAAGACACCCCGAAAAGGCTCACACAGGTCGTATGCTTGCGCAGTTTGATGACGTTTGCCTGAGTTGTTTCAGTAACATTGTGAAAAGTAGGCAGAAGCAATCTTCCTTGGATCGTTATTTTTTAAAGAGGCCTTTAGCATTAGCAGGAGTAAGCAAAAAGGAAGAACCAAGTGATAAAAACAGAAAGTTGTAAGCAAAAAGGAAGAACCAAGTGATAAAAAACCGAAAGTTGAAAGTGGTGACGAAGTTGAAATTCTGTTAAAAAAAAAAAAAAAAAAAAAAAAAAAAAAAAAAAAAAAAAAAAAAAACTACGTAAAGTAAAAATAAGTAAAAGAAAAAGTTAAAAATCAAAAAAAGAAATTTTTTTTTTTTTAATTTTAGTTTTTTGTAAAGTTAAGTGTTACAGTTTTGTTAATGTGTTTCGTAAATTTTAGTTTAGTTTTCCTTACATTTTTTTATGTGTTTCGTAAAGTTAAGTATACGTACGTATGTATGTATCTGCCGTTTGTCCTTCTTCTCCTCTGCCGCCACTTTCGGAGATAGCCTCACTCGAAAGGTAAGCTTCCACATTTTACGTACAGTATTTCTTGTATACCATGTACACTAATACACTTTAT
Source organism: Macrobrachium nipponense (assembly GCF_015104395.2). Classification (NCBI taxonomy): domain Eukaryota; kingdom Metazoa; phylum Arthropoda; class Malacostraca; order Decapoda; family Palaemonidae; genus Macrobrachium; species Macrobrachium nipponense. Next base: position 66,903,352 of record NC_061110.1, on the reverse strand, counting down.
TTTCTGGTTAATTTGCATTACGTTATTAAGTTAGGTATTGAATGGTCCAATTTGTTGTAGTATTTCATTGTTTATAGGTCGATTTAGCTTTATTATGAAATTTACTAGGGTGTTTTTGGAGGGCTTGGAACAGATTAGCCATTTTACATGTAAAATGTGGTGCAAGATACGAAAACCTCATGATACGAAGGGCGCCTCAGAACGGATTAATTTCGTATCTCGAGGTACTACTGTATATATATTTATATATATATGTGTGTATAATATATATATATATAATAATATATATATATATTAATATATATATATTATTAATAAAACTAAGCCCATAGAAACGATAAAATGTAGAAAGTAAATACTATATTTCAGAGACCAACCTGACTGTCTGAAATATATTTATTTCCCACAATTTGGCGTTTTTATGGGCATCCTTATATTAGAAGGAATTCTTCTTTTGTAAACAGAATATTATATATATATATATATATATATATATATATATATATATATATATATTTGAGAGAGAGAGAGAGAGAGAGAGAGAGAGAGAGAGAGAGAGAGAGAGAGAGAGAGAGAGCGAGCGCGCATTGTCGCCGAATGCTTACGATAGTGCTAACTAACGACGGGTTGGAGTTGGAATTTACTATAGAATAAACAGGATGTTCGGTAAAAAAATGAAAAACCCGTCATGTAGTATCATGACAAGAACTGTTAATAACTATGAATTACTATGACAGTCGATGATTGCTGTTGTTGGTTTGCAAGTAAGATATATCATCTAAGAAGCCTCCCCGCCTTGCATCTCTTCAGAATCTCTTCACCAACACCTCAGTCTTCTTTCTCTGACCACCTGCATTCATAAGACTTGGTGTGGGCATTCTCTTTGCAGTCGTTACTTTTGATTTTTATGAAACTTGGTCAGTTGTTACCTTGGAGTTGGTTTTATTCCCGGCACATTTGGGTCTAGGTATTTTAGACTGAAGTTGGGTGTCGATGCTTTTCAGAATTCAAGTTTCGAAGGTATTATTTTAAGTATTTTTTTTTCTTTGGTTTATTGTGGGGGGTCGAGGGTGAATTTAACTTCATATGTAGGTTGTTG
>NC_061110.1:66895195-66901753 GCF_015104395.2 Macrobrachium nipponense | reverse complement strand
ATGTAGGTTGTTGTTGATTATTATTTAATAACTTTTTTTGAACTTTACAGGCCAAAATAAGCGTCAACATTTTACCTTTATCTGGTTAAGATGAGATTTGGCGTGGTAAATAATCGGGTTGTTGATTGTCTAGCCTAGAGATATGTGACTTTTACCCAGTTTTCAGTCACGAAGGTATTAAATGCCAGTTTAAATAAAAGTTATCTGGTAGATACAGAGGGACTTGGGTTTATGCTTCCAAATAGTTCTAATTGTAACTTATTTTTCAAAATCATGGGACAAAATAAATACCAAACTTCAAGAATGCTGCGATCTTCATAATCACTGTCAGGTCTTTAGAAAACAGTTTTTGAGGATGAACTCTCAGGCTTAGCAGTTTTTTCCTCAACAATTCCAGAACTATTATTTACTGTGACTTGACAGACATCACCCAATATTATGTACCCTAACCAAAATATCTATTATGTTCTAAGACTCGAAAACGTTGTTATTAGGTCTTATACTGAAGGTGTTACATTACATGAGAGAGAGAGAGAGAGAGAGAGAGAGAGAGAGAGAGAGAGAGAGAGAGAGAGAGAGAGAGTCTCCCCATCTGATTTGTTACAATCCTCTTCCTCGTTATCTCCGAAAATCTTTATTATTTCTACAATTGTCTTGTATTTCTCCATACAATTTTTTCTTAAATCGGAGTGTCGTCCATTCTTTTAAGATGACTATTAAAAAAAAAGAGGCTTTCCCAACTTGTGTATTTATAAAAATGTGGCAGGATTTTCTATATTAAAAGCTTCCATATTTGTCACTGTGGTACCTGTGTCTCCCAGAGATCTTTCTCATGCAATGACTGAAAGTTATCAGGTCTGTTGAGCCGGTGTGCATAAGCGGGTTATCCTTCAGAAGTGTAAGCAAGCAATATGATACGTGTACATTGTAAGCATAAGAGATATCAAAATATTAATGAACTCACCTTCCAAAGAGTCCATTTTTCTGATCGACTCCTCGCTGGATCAAAATAGTTTGGGTTGAACTGATGTTTAGGCCAAAATTTACACAAGTCTACTTATTGAAATTTTTTAATCGCCTGTGGAAAAAGAAACTACTTCCCAAAGCATGGAAACATGCTATAGTAATTCTTATACCCAAACCCGGCAAAGATCCAACATCAGTAAATAATTATAGACCTATATCACTAACTAGTTGTCTTCGTAAACTCATCGAAAAAATGGTAAATAATAGACTTATAAGGTACTTAAAGAAAAATAAAGTTCTAGCAGCAACCCAATCAGGAAGTAGGAAAAATCATTCAACTTTAAAACTCATTAAAATCACTAGAAGATCAAATCAAAAGATGATTTTTACAAAACAAAATTACTATTACAGTCTTATTCGACATTCAAAAGGCTTATGATACAACATGGAGATATTCAATCTTAAAATCTTTAGATGACATGAATTTAAGGGGTGAACTCCCAATTTTTACACAAACATTCCTAACAGGAAGAACATTCCAGACTAAAATTGAAACGGTATTATCAGAAACATTTGAAATAAAAGAAGGTATCCCTCAAGGCAGCGTACTAAGTAACACATTATTTGCTTTAGCTATCAATAACTATTGTAAAAATGCTTCCAAAAGATGTAAAGAACAGTTTATATATTGATGATTTTGCCATTTTTCACACTTCAAACAATTTATGCCACATCCAAGGAATTTTTATTGTCTCCATAACTAAAATTGAAAAAAAAAACCGCAAGCAATAAAATATTATAAGGATCAACGTTGGCTCAGAAATCAACTTTAGCTCTTACCATGAATAACACTCCCATCCAGTTTTATCCAGGAGTCAAATTCTTTGGCCTATATTTTGACAATCATTTGAACTTGAAGGCCCATGTAAGACATTCCACAGCAAAGGCCTTCAAAGCTTTAAATATAATTAAAAAATGAGCCCACACTTCATGGGGTGTTGATAGAGAAACTTTATTGAAACTATATAAGGCTACAGTTCTACCAATTTAGAATAATATGGCAGTCCAAATTATAGTTCTGCTAGTGAGACTACTCTCAAAATGCTAGATCCAGAACATCACCTTGAGCTTCGTTTAGCCACCGGAGCATTCAAATCATCTCCTTTCCAAGAGCGCCTCAGTGGCGTGGTTGGTATGGTCTTTGCCTGTCACCTTGGTGGCCGCGAGTTCGATTTTCGGGCAATCCACTGAAGGGTTAGAGATGTGTATTTCTGGTGATTGAAGTTCACTCTCGACGTGGTTCGGAAGTCACGTAAAGCCGTTGGTCCCGTTGCTAAATAACCACTGGTTCCATGCAACGTAAAAACACCATACAAACAAACAAACAAAAAATCTCCTTTCCAATCCCAAACTGTGGAAAGTGGAGAAATATACCACAATCTTATAGATTCAAAATAAGAACGTTGTGCAGAGCTTTAAAAATGATAAATAGTCCAGCAAAACCCAAAGATTTATTTAAAGATCCAGATTGTTTCTGGAATGCAAAAATTATCCCATCCTTCCCTGTTAGAGCTAATGGATTATTTAATGACAGTGACCTTTATAATATTAAAATTTACAATTTTAACAAAATAATGTCTCCGTGGTTGATAAGTGCTCCCCAGATATGTAACAAACTATGTACAATACCAATTAATAAATTGAGTAATCGCTTCGCTATGAAACTATATGCTCTGGAATATATCAAGGTACACAATAATAATCATACATATACTGATGGTTCCAAAGATGATATGGGAGTTGGATTCACTGTTTACGGAAACAATATAAATATCCAAGCCTCCTTACATAGCAAAGCATCAGTGTTCACCAAAGCATCAGTGTTCACTGCTGAATTAATAGCAATTAAAACAGCATTATCAACTATATCTGAAAACCAGTTTAATGAAGTAACCATCTTTAGCGATTCAGTAATTTCAATAAATGCAATAAGCTCTTATACTCCAAAAAAAAAATTATACATGAAATTAGACATACATTACAAGAAATGAAAAGGCGAAAGATATCTGTTACACTATGTTGGATACCATCTCACATAGGATTAGAAGGCAATGAAAAAGCAGACACCTATGCAAAAGAGGTTAGAACACTCCCAATATCAGCAGAATTATTACCAATAGAATACACAGTAAATCAGTAATTAAAAAAAATGGCAAAATAACTGGCCCTATATATATATATATATATATATATATATATATATATATATATATATATATATATATATATATATATATATATATGTGTGTGTGTGTGTGCGCGTGTGTGTGCACCAATTAATATATTCTCATTATTTAGTTTTGTGGCCCCATGAAATTTTGGTGATATCAGTTAGTCAATCAATAAACTTTAAATGATTCATATCTTCGAGACAATATCTTAAGAAACTATGTCATTATAATTTTGCATGTATAAAGAGTAAATATATTACATATCATCCACAACATGTGAAACATTTGATTCAAAATACTTCTTTATTTTATGGTGTTTTCCAGGGAATTCCATACTTACATGAATATTTGAACTGATTATAAAGTATATTTAGCAATGTCTTCTCAACTTAGGAGCTAAGGGCAAATGCACAAGGTGTAAGAAAAAAATTGAAATATTTTCCCTACTTTCCACGAGAAGTTGAAAATGACTATTTACAACCCCTTGTGGAGCCTCTTTTACAAGATAATCATAGATTTTACCAAGCCATATATGTTTTTTCTAATAAATCTATTTTATTTTGTAAAATTATAATTACAGCTCAATATCAAAACAGATAAGAAATAAAATCGGTAACAAATTCTGAGCATACTTGTTGTAAAATATCTACATAAATTTACTGAGAACGGAGATGCATAACTTTTTTGGATTTACACATGTTTTTTCTAATATTTCTTTGCACTTTTCTTTGCAAAAGTACATTTATAAGTGACATACTATTATAAAAGATAGGAACTGAATCCAACATCAACCCCTTAGTATATTTATGATCAAATTTATCAAAAGACGTCATGAGAGACAAAGAGGCAGTACATCCTCCCTTTAAGTCAAGATCACAAATAAACTCCTGAGCTGACCAGTCTTCACCTTAGACAGCAAACTCCTGAGCCATCCAGTATCTCACCTTACTCTAAAAAGGCCATTAATAAATTTATGGGCTATAGAAGTAATGGTACCTCTTCCCCGCCCGATTCCCCTCAAATTGATGGCGCGTAATATTGTTACTTACCATGAGTGAATCTGTCCACCACCCAAAAGTTATTACTGCTCAGGTGAGGATATCCGTCCATTAAGAGTTAAGCCAAAGTACCAAGTAGGCATGCCATATTCATACTGTGACTTGTAAATCATGGATGAACCTCGTGAGCAGAAAATTACAACAAAAGCAGCTACGTATAAGTACATGCAAGACACATCAGCAGGCGTCGAACCTCTTTCACATACAGCCTCATTCCTCCTTAGACTGCGTGCAATCTCTCGTTATCCGTTCCATTTTCTCTTCCACTCAGTCTACCTGGCACTTCTTGGTCTACCTCTCCTTCTTCCTCCCAGCACTTCTAAATCTTACTCTCCCAGCGCGTCCATCGCTCTCTGTTCTTTCCACTTGACCAATGCATATCTGAACATTCTGAACCTTCCTTCCACCTGTATTAAATCTTTAATTACTTCTCAAAGAACATCAAGGACTGTACCAAAACCCCCCAGGGCTCCCAAGTCTTTTGAGGGCAGCCTTGAAGGGATGGGTCCTACCCAGAGACTGCTTCCTTGGAGGAAGGCAGGTATCCTGCTAAGCTAGAGAAGTGGGCCTAGAGAGGGCCCAAGACCTTCAAGGATATAGCCCAAAGGCCCCCAAGGCTCACCAGTCTCTTGAGGGCAGCCTTGAAGGGAAGGGTCCGACCCTGAGGCTGCTTACTCAGAGGAAACCCGATGTGTTAAACTGTTTTGCCTCTTCACCTGTTTTATATATATACATAATATATATAATGACAAACTAGAGACGGCCCAAGATGTTCGGAGATTTACTAAAACCTTCCTGGTTGGATGCAGGACCCAGTTAGACAGGTCAGATGGACAGAGACCCGATTTACTCTCCCTCTGCGCAGTGACGACAGCTGATCCACAACTCTCCAGTCTGCTCCGTCTCTCTCTCTCTCTCTCTCTCTCTCTTGCCTGCTGCCTCTCCCTCTCCCTCTCTCTTGATTGATTTGGATATCCTAGATTAACTGACAGTATATTCATCATGTCTATAGTATATTTCTGAAAGGGGAATAAACATATAACTATTACATTACTGCAAAGTATATTTACACAGTTTATACATAAATGATGTACGTACACAGGTTAACAACACAGTTATGTTTGTTTATTCTACATACCTTATCACTTTCATATGTTTTTTACTTTCACTTCTGCAAGTCTTGTCGTTAGTTGTATTTATCCTAATGTCAGCTCCCGCTTATTCAATTTCAAATAAAATCTTTTTGAAACATTCATTTCCCCGCCTGGAGACTGACTCCACGCATAGTTTTAAATACTTCCCTCATTGGAGTTAATTGAGAATAAAATTACTCTGAGGGAGCGTACAGTTCACCTCTGTTTACATTTTCCTGTGTTTTGCCTTTAGATCAAGAACTGTTGACTTTAATTCATTATCCTCTCTCCTAAGTTTAATATTTTTCCTTTCTTACTGGTTAATTTTCCGTTGCCTCACTAGTAGCACCGATTGCCTTATCAGTTTCACTAGATTCATTTGAGAATTTTTCATCACAAGACTGCGCATGACTATTTTCACTGAGACTGCACCTATCACTGTTATTATATTTGTCAGTGCCTGATTCACTTCCACCAGCTGCAGACAACATTTCCTCTTAATTCCACTTTTCTCTACATTTAAGACCTCTCACTTGACCTGACACTTGCATCTGTAGTGCCTAAAATTCATAAACAAGAACATAAGGGATTTGAAAATATGTAAAATTATAATACTAATTTTACCGGTCTCATAAGAACTTTAGAAATATGCAAAATTGTTTTATTAATTTGACCCGTCTGTTGGTTATCACCTCTAATGACCGACCTCTTCTTGTGCAAGCCTAATCCATTACCTGTGACCTGACACATCAGATAATCCCCCCTCCCCCACACACACAAACCATCACACTCCCCACACACACATCCTAATAGTACGTAGACAGATAGATAAATAGATATAGACCGATAGATAGATCGTTATTTGACCAGAGATTTGTACATGGACAAAGGTACAGTAGAATGCACTAAAATATAAACTTAATAATAAAAACTGCACATATGCAATTCCTTCAACAATGGTTCAACAAAAAAAGTCGAAGCAATGGCACATTTGCATAAATACACAGTTCCATCAGTTCAACAAACCATACAAAAATTGTTCTACAGTGCTATAAATACATAACAATTCCTCAAACACAACACCTCCCTCCAATAGAACTGTAACAACGCCATAACACACACACACACACACACACACTAACACATAGTATTGCATCATAGTTTAATTAC
>NC_061110.1:66827695-66890195 GCF_015104395.2 Macrobrachium nipponense | reverse complement strand
CTGTCAACCATAATGTTTCCAACCGTTTTGCATATTTCTCTACTTCTTCTGCCATCTAAATCAATCACTATTTTTGAGAAGATGTGAGTCAACCTTCCTGGTATAATCAACAGTCAGTCTCCTTGGATACTTTCAACCTGTCTGGGAGGGATCCCAGATTGTCATATCTGCCTCATTTAAGCTTTATGGTATATGTGTGTGTGTGTCTGACGTATTGCGCTCATTTTTTTTATTTTTCGTCATTTGAATCCCTTGCTTTGTAGAACTGAATCTTAAGACAACTGTTTGATCAGCAACTGCTTCTCGGCAGTCTTCGGAGAGCATCGGCCGATGACTTTCTTTCCATCTATTTATTACCAAGCTCTGGAATTTTATATCCAAGCCGCACTCTTCCTTCCTGCCCCTTTTCGCGTTTTCTTGCATGGCTGATAAAGGCAGCCTCTGCCATTAACTTTTGTATTTAGAGTATAATAATTACAAAGCATTTTGTCTTTCAAATCAGGAGAATACAAGTTTTTGGCAACCGGTCATGAACGTAAGTATGCCAAAAATTGGACGAAATTGCGGATGTTTACTTTGTCAGGAACATGAGAATTAAATTGCTTCACCGAGTCATAGCTTCAGGAGAGTATGTTCCATTTGGGATTTTTTTAAATAATTTGCTACAACGCATCTGCGCATGCTCAGTCTGTTTTAACTTTCCATAGGGACAGGAAACGAGCTGGTTAAGTACGAAACTTCAAATTTGCCATAAGGAAGGAGAATTGCCCCATTTTATTATAGTTTCTCAATCATGGATCATAAACTGTGCTATGTAAGTACAGATGCTAAGACACAACTTGGTCATTTCTCCCCTTTGCTACCTTTTGTACATTCATAACGTTGGATTGATGAAGACGTCTTTATATTTGCAAGCAGTAGCAGAGTATTGTTTTCAGCCAGTTGTTAGTAAATTGATAGAGAGCCTAAGTTTTCAGCTAACCACAGCAAAACTAGTAATTTCATATCTACTCTGCAGGTAATTTAGGCGGAGTTCATCCGCAATCAGACTCCTAAACGGACAGTGTTGTGTAACATAACGGCGCTGATAGCTTACTGGACAGGTAAGTATGCTGCAGTTAATATTCCATTTGCAGTTGTATCCTCGTATATCATTACCGGCTGTAACATGAGGGTTGCCGATCAAGCTCTTTTCTCCGTAACTAAATAGGTTTTGGTTCTTTTATTTTACTGGGTAACTAACATGCAGTGTCGGTAACTAACATGCAGTGTCAGAAGCTTGAGAAAGCACGATAGGGAGAAAACAAAATACAGCGTAAAATTCGTAAACCTGAAAGATAACGAGAGCAGGAAACTATTTCATTTCCATTTCTTAGCTTAGCATTCCATTATAGACATTAGCTTTATTTTAAACAAAATTGGTAGGTTTCTATAAAGTCTGAATTATGTATATCAGAGGTGGCCAAACAGTCGATCGCGGCTACTTGTTTGGTCGATCGCCGTTTCCCCTTGCACGATCCTACATAAACAAAGAAACACAGAAGGCATATATACACACACCCACACACACACACATATATATATATCTTATTATATATGTATACATATATATATATATATATATATATATATACCTATATATATAGTATATATATATTTATATATATATATATATTATATATATATATTTATATATATAAAATATATATATATATATATATATAATATATATACTCATAATTTATCTTATTATGGCGCTATTTGACCTTTTTTCCCCCCGCGTAATAATATGTGATTATGTAGTATGGTAGATCTTAAAAAGAGTTTCAGTCTTTCGAGTAGATCTCGGAGTCCAAAAGTCTGGCCACCCCTGATGTATAACATTCTTTGTGCCGCATTGAGCAGATTCTCGGGAGTTTTGATATGCGGGGACTGATTTGCCAGCTTATTTGTATGGCCTAATGATCTTTGAAGCCTTGACATTGGGATATTTCTCTGTATGAAAAGTATGAAGCCTAACGAAAAGGATTATGCAAGAAAATAGTTTTGCCAAAGATGATATCTGCAATTACGAATTAAGTTTTAATTGTCGGTGAGATTGCTTCTAAGGCGTTTACACTTGCGATTAGGAATGTAGCTTGTTCAAATGCTGTACAGTTTATATTTGACTATAAATTCCTACAAGATATAGGTGGACTATTGGAGATATTTTAACTAGCAAATAAGAATGATGAAGATAAGTCAATATGTCTTAAATTTTTGAAGAATATTCACGATTGTATGACGTCTTCATCTACTATATATACATATCAAAATGGAATTAATATCTCCTAACTGTGATATAGTGGATGCAGGCATTATTATTTCCCTGTGAGCTTCTAGCCATTTGAATTTTACTGAAGAAAATTTAGGTGATCATGTATGAAATTTGTTTATATTAGTTTGATTAAACATACTTTTGTCGTATAGATTTTGGTTGGTAGTTTCAATATGTAGATTATATATGTAAGTTAATTACGTTGGTTACCCTCCCATGTAGGCAAGGGGATCAGTGAGAGACAAAGTGACTGGAAAATTTGTTTAAAATAGTAGCCGATGTGTCATTGTTTTGCTCCCTTGAAGTTTTTCGTTCATACTGAAAGATAAATAAATTGGTTGAACAGCTTTCATGGAATAATCTTATATGGTAATTTCAATAAAATACTTGGGACGCAAGTCATCTCTTCCAGGCCTGTTGAGGTATGCCAGGTTGGTTGGAGGGACTGTGAGGTAGGGTGCTGGTGCCAAGTGTGAGCGACGGTATATTGCTTGCCTACGTACGCAGTTTCTTCCCTTCGAAGGGATAAGATTTTGATTGCCACTGTTCAAGCGACAAACACTTTTTGTTTATGTCGGGGATGATAGAAGACATGCATCCTACAGCCCTAACATTGAAAAAAAGGACAAACTATGGAGGACAGTGATGCCTGATTTAACCTGCAAGAAGATAAGAGACTTTTCTGCTTAAGAGAAAAGTGTACAAACGCTTCATTGAAGATGGAAGCTTTTCAACCTTTTGTAGTCAGTAAATCTAATTTTCTGGTAATTGTGGGTCTATAAAATGTAAATGGGTAATGAGATTGCTAGGTGACTATTGGGATCACAAGGAGAGGGCGGAGGATATAGTTAGGTACATGATCATTGGTTTGCTTCTGGCGATAAGGAAAATGTAAGACATACCGCTTAAGGGAGAAGTTTTATATGATTTAAATTTTAAAAGTCAGCTGATGCGAAGCATGATGCAGCGATGAAAAAATGAATTTCGGAATGAATTTCTTCATGAGTTTCGCTGAACTTTTTATTTGTCATCTTCAGGGATATTATGGGACCCCCCCCCCCCCACAGAAAAAAAGGAAAATTTGAAAGAATGTAAATCGACATTGCATTCCTTTTTTTTTATATATATTTTTTTTTTGCTTAATAAATTTTTGACTCCCATGACCTATGCTCTCAAAACCAAGATGTAATTGTGGAAAGACAATTTCTTAACAGTTTTGTGTTTAGAATATTTAGTCACATTTGCGAAAAGTATAGAGTATTATGGAAACTGCAATTAGGAAACAGTATTGCTGAAGTATTAGCGTTTTGTATATAGTAAAAGGTGACATTGGAATTTTGTGATGCGATGAATTAATCACCGGAGTAAAAGAGACTAGCTAGCACTGGCTAAATACAAAAATGGCTTCAGAGCTAGATTTATGGTATTTTTATTTTGTAAAATTGAACAACTGCTGGGTAAGAATAAAGTAGAGATCTACCTGTTAACTACTTATTTTCGCTTACTGGTCGAGTAAACCTACAAACTACTTTGTTGTTATTATTGTTGTTATTGTTGTTCTTGTTGATGTTCTTGCTGTTGTTCTTGTTGGGGGTAGTAAAGCTGTATGGAAAAGCCTATGGTCTGGAAAAGACATTTCGCGTTGCGTTAAAGATACAGGAATTTTAAGGATGAGATATTTATGCTTTATTTATTAGAATGAAAATGTACAAAATAAATAATGTGCATGTTAAACAGTAAAGAAAAATAATTTTCAATAAAATATGGATTATTTATTTTAATTTTCGTTGGTAAGAGAGCGCTCTATTTGACAGTAGATTTAGCACGTGGCCAGACTGAGCTGGAGGTTAGATCATGCCTTGTATGATGAGGGTTTTCATGAAAAAGAGCGGACTTTTACTTCTCCGTGGAGCTTGCCAGTATCTTTTCATGAGGTTCTACTTGAATATAGTATAAGTGGCAGTTCTGATTTTATCTGGCCATTTATGCTTGGAACTGGAGATAGATAACTTTTTGTTAGCCTTTTAGGATCTGTAACCTATATACAATCTGGAAGTGGAATCTGGCTTTGATACCAGGGACTATTAGAGAGATCCAATTGCTTTGCATGATTTGTTTGTATTACTTTATAGCATATATTTAACTTATCTGACAGTTTGCCACATTCTTAGCAGGTTAGCATGTTTTAACCTAAAGTTAGTAAATAGCTATCTGTTACCCAAGAGACAAGTAAGTGAACTTCTCTTTCAAATATGTAAGATAGTTTGACTCTAATTTCTTTTTAGTTTTATCGGATTGGTTCTGCTGATGACAATGGAAAGTCTTTCAAAAAGTAATGCATTAATGAATTGTATCTATAATATTGCTGTTCTTGTTTATGTTCATGTGACTAAGACATTTACTGTTAGTCGCCAAAAGTACCTGTAATGTAGTTAACATTGCTAGCCTTATCTTTGAGTCTGTAAAGTGCATTGATTTTAGGATGTAGAGGTTGCCCTTGTGTTGGATAAAGGCTAACACCACATAATTTTGTTTAAAACTATGTAGTTTTGCATGGGAGTCATAGTATTTCCCAAGCTTTATTGAACTTTTCTCTGAGTAGACAGGAAAGGCTGTTGTTTTTATATAGTGGTATATGACATGCTTTGCTTTGCTTTGCTGGGATCCCAGGATTCTGCTTGCTTCTGACTTGGAAGACATCTCAAACTAATCTGGAAGCTACAGAGGATTGTAGGACCTACGAAGATATGCTTTTAACAGCGTTTTGCCTTTGTTAGGAGGTGAACCACCGATATACTCTATATGTTCGGGAGAGCACTCGGATGTTGGTTGGGAGGCAGTGTGAACAAATTTATCTTGTCAGACTGACTTCTTGAGTTTTCTTATCAGTGTCAAGTTCTGGAGCATTAAAAGGACTTGAGCTTTTCCCAGGCTGCACTTGCTGGTGTGTTCCAGAGAAGTGTTTAGCAAGTCAAAAACTGTTGGGTGTAGTCAGGTGAAGCAAAAGGAGAATTTGATAATCAGGGATACATGCAAGTCCTTGTACAGTATACTTTCGCCCGTAGCTTTGAGCCAGTATGCCTTATGTGGAAAAAGGGCATCTGGGAATTCCTCTAGTTTCGAGTGTGCTTCTTTATGGAACTCATAATGTTGCATGGACGGAGCTGTGTTATTGCCCTTTTGAACTTGGAGGTTGGCTCTGTTGTTGAGAACAGGTCCAAGTCAAACCTAGGGACCTTAATTAGCCCATTAATGGCTGCTGTTAGCAGCAGATCATGGCCATTTTGGGTGTTTTAATTTCCAAGTGGCTTTCCGTAGTGTTGAGGATGGCCAGATTGAGCCCATCAATCGCTTGGGTTTTGTGCCATTGCTTGATAAACCCATGTTTGGGTTTATCAAGCAATGGCAAAGAACCCAAGGTTATCCTCCACTTACCTGATAAACCATGTTTGGTTTATCAGGTAAGTGGAGGATAACCTTGTGTTCTTGAGGGAGAGTGAAGCTAGAACTTAATGACAGGACATCCCTGTATTGATTCCATTAATCATGAGAGCTAAAACCTTGCTGATCTACTAGTCACTTTGAGAGGTCACCAGTGTAAGAAAAGAGCACACGCAAGTTTAGAGCGAGACGAAATTATTCTCAGGAATTAGCCTGTTTTGACCACGCAAACAGACAGAAAACTAGTGACTGGTAATTTGCATGACGGTAAAATCCAGTGATGGGTAAAACTCTGACCATGGGAGGTAGATTTGTGATTGGCTGTCAAAGCTGCCAATTAAATCAGCTTTTGTCCGTAAAGATTGCAAAGCTGCAAACCTTTTAAAGACTGTTTTTGGGATATGTCGTGCATGAAAGAGTATGAACAGTAAGTAAAGTAATATATGAGGCTTAATTCCAGTTAAAGTAAAAGGTACATAGATATAATGGTTTTGACTATGGCAGATATGATAGTTGATAATCCCCTTGCTTGAAACACGTACAATGGTGATGATTATAATTGTTATTTTTAGTGTTTTTTATTATTGCTTTTTATGACCATTTGTGGAACTTCAAAACAAGAAAAGCCGAACACGTGATTATGCTTTATAAAACGTATGTACGTAGTCTACTTGAGTTTTGCAATATGATATGGTACCCTCACTACCAAAAGGATATTTCACACATAGAGAGTGTACGAAGGTCCTTTACAGCTAGAATAGAAGAAGTTAAGGATCTTGACTACTGGAAAAGACTACAATTTTTAAAACTATATAGTCTAGAAAGGAAAAGAGAACGCTACATGATAACACAGGCATGGACACAGATAGAAGGAATTGCCGAAAACATCATAGAGCTAAAAATATCAGGAAGAGCAAGCAGAGGTAGATTAATAGTGCCCAAAACTATACCAGGAAAACTAAGGAAAGTACACAGGACATTAATCTACCACGCACCAGCATCGACAATGCAGCGTCTATTCAATGCGTTGCCAGCTCATCTGAGGAACATATCAGGAGTGAGCGTAGATGTGTTTAAGAATAAGCTTGACAAATATTTAAGCAGCATCCCAGATCATCCAAAATTGGAAGATGCAAAATATGTATACCGGAAACCTGGGGAAACCTGAACGAGCTGTAAGGTCTGTAATTATCCTTTTTGGTCTTTGTTTAAATAGTTGAAGTAAATATTTTACAAAACACTTTCTGATTATTATTATTATTATTATTATTATTATTATTATTATTATTATTATTATTATTATTATTATTATTATTATTATTATTATTATTATTATTACTACAAGAAGAAACATAAGTTGATTAGCCACATTCTACTAGCCCAGTGCACTTAGTAAGGAGCACAGCCCAATATGGAAAAAGATATAGAAATAAAGGAACATAAATGGCTTTGGTCAAACTTTGAGGTCTTAAGAACTCACAGAATGGAAATTTAGACACCCACCACATACCATTCTAGAAGAGAATGAAAAATACTGTCGCATTTTTCTAAAAACTGTAAGACAGCGTATCTCGGTGTTTAAATTATGAGATGAGTGATTACCTGAGAATCACATTATAACTAATTTTGACATATTACGCCCATTGCTTGTACTAATGAGATCCATTAGATTTGCTTTAACCTTAGTGTTTGAGAATCAGTGTCTAGAATTTTCAGATGCGTGGAGTGCATATCCTAGGACCTGTAGTAGGTTTGCCTTTGCTAACCAATATTAGGTGTGAGAAGGTTAAGTTACTTAAAAATTAGATAGAAGTGAATTGTTTGTTGAGTTTTTTGGTAAGTTACATTTCAGCCAATTCATTTGCTTCCTTCTGTTTTGGTATATTTTCTGCATTCTTTTCTGATGGAGTTCCTTTTCAGATGATGTTGGTAGCCTCAAAACTTTCAGGTCTCAAAACCTTAATTAAGCTGAAAACTGTATGTGGCCTTTTAGTTGTATTAAATTAAAGGCTACAGAAGGGGTGTCAGTCATTCACCTTAAAGAAATAGTATTTTTATTACAGTTTCATAACACATAAGTAATGCATTAGAGGCATAAGAACTGGGCTCTTCATCTCAGTTACTAGCTACTCTTCCTCGCCTGATGATAAAAGTAGGAATAATATATAAATCGCTCATTCTTGGAATTTTATTACATAGATATATTATGAATATTGGAAATTATAGAGTTATTACCGTAAATGTGAATAACTCAAAGAAAGGAAAGCCAAATAACTTCATAAATATAAGTCTGGATAACCATATGTTGATATCCTGAAACGAAGTAACACCCAAATTTAGTAACAGTTATAGGAATTTTAAATTATTATATATATATATATATATATATATATATATATATATATATATTATATATATATATATATAATATATATATATATATATTATATATATTACACTTTTGCATATATTGAGAAATTTTTCTTGTCCTTCCAGTGGGTTTGAAGCTCTCAGTTGAATTTTCATTTTATATCTAAAGTGTCGCATTAGTACATAAGTGGTAAGCAAAGATTTCATATTTCGCCTTATAGTTTTATGACTTGTTTTAAACATAATTTGAAGAAATATATATATATATAATATATATATTATATATATATATATATATATATGTGTGTGTGTGTGTGTGTTGTATTTTTATTGTACATGAGTAGAGAGTTGCTGAATTGCATACTGCACATCACTTAGTCAGAACATGAGATTGCTTTACCTGTTTATACAGAAGACGCCAAACGTGTTTCTGGTGTTGGGTTCAGGAATGTTTACTTTGATGTCATCAGTTTTTAAAGCTTATTATTGGTAGTACAAATAGTCTGTGACGAAAGAAAATTGAACTTTGGTGACTCTCTTAATACAATATAATCTTTAGGAAAATTTTCAAATTAGATTGCCTGTATTGCACTAGTTTTTAGAAAGATTATTTATCCTTACGGCATCATCCTATGGGAGGTCACATTTGCTCAATGACAGGCAAGGTAGGCCAGGCGAGATATGTAACTGCATATTCTTCATATGATCAAGCAGCACAAAGATAGATTCCTTACCTTACTATAATGGGCGTAATGTCTGTCCATCTGTCTGTCATTCAATCACGGCCAAATGGCTGGTCAGATAGGCATGAAACTTGACAGGGTTATAGTGGGGACCCCTAAGATGGTTTATAATGGGGTTTTATTCTACCTCCCCCCCCCCTCCCCCTCCGAAGGAGGTTGGGGTGAGAAGGGATTCCCTGAAACGGAGCTGGTTCTTCCCGTGAAACGAGGCTGGTTATGCCCGTAGATTTAGTTATTTTACGAATTTTCATACATCATTTCTGTATATATATGTTTGCTAGTGCATTTAATGAAACATTCCTTTCTGTTACATCAAAATTTTAGAAGGCACAGTAGATTTCATGCCGCAGTCTCGTTGATGGGGTTTAGGAAATGCTGAAGATTACTACGGTAATTCTGTCAGGGTGAGATTTCATATTTTGAACAGATGGTAAGAGTGGTGGCCAGCACCCCGTATCAATCTGAAATACTTTTAGTTTCAGAATTATTAATGTTCAGCATTTTTCTATTAAGAGTATTTATGTGTGCAATAAATATATATTTCGTTAGAAATCTTCATCTGAAGACTTGATACTGATTTATGGAGCTTTTGAATTTCAAGTACATACTTTCTTTGTTGTCGATGGCCTTTACTTTAATAAAACTAGTTTTTCTAAAAGGAATTGTACTCTCTCTCTCTCTCTCTCTCTCTCTTTTCTCTCTTCCCCTCTCTCTCTATATCTCTCGTCTCTCTCTCTCTCTCTCTCTCTCTCTCTCTCTCTCCTCTCTCTCTCTCCGCGTATCCAAGTTTAGATAATAAGAAAGCAGAAGGATCAATTTTCATATGTTGGGATTCATAGTTCCAGAAAGAAAATTTTTGAATATGGAGTCTAGTCTTGGAATCTGAATTGGCCATGAAAGGTTTTGTACTCTTATGTCTGAAGCGGGAGTCAGTCATATGGGATTTTCTTGAAAATGACCTAAAATCCTTCATCTTTTTAGATTTTACATTATTTGCTGACTAGACTTATTTAACAGCATGGAATGATTGACTTCGCTAAATTAACAGATGAATTTGACAAAATGTTGCAATTATCATCGAAAAGTGATTAGGTGTAATTTTCAACTTAAAAAATGTATTCGAAAGTTTCTGGAAGTGATTACTTTGCATATATGTTTCAAGTACACTGAAAAGAAGTGAAAGTGTCTCGGTCAATTCTAGTGAAAGTTGAGAAGATGAACCGGTATAGAATCGAAAACGGAAATTCCAGAGATGTGGACTACGAACTTCCACGGTCATGTATCGAAGTAGTGTGTCAAGTTCACCGACAATCATTTGAAGGTCAGAACTTGGAGAGTGTTGGGTATGAAGCGCCTTGGCTGCCGAGGGAAAGCCCTCGGAATGGAACTTCTTGCCACTTCCTTTTTTGTGGAAGGGATCCAGACGCCTGCGGCCTTGGGTTTTCCCTCTTCGTTTTTATTGCTTGCGATACAGGTTATCTTTTATGCGGGAATTGCAGCTGGTTGGCGTTTCGTTCGCATTTCGTTCGTGTCCATCTACTCATCCCGAAGCTACCGCTGAGATATGAAGCGCTTTCACATAAGGCGAAAACTTGGCTGTGTCCGACGATAATATTTGATACTGTCAAAACACACACTCATGATGAGATGGATTTAAAATATCCAACGCTTGTTGGATCATTTGAGGGGTAGTATTAAGTGTTCCCTCAGGTGTATCCGCTTTTATTTGTAAATATATAATTTGAATAATGAGAGCATCAACCGCATCAATGAAAACACGCACACACACACAATCAGTTGTCACGAGGTTGAAAATAAGATGTCTGCTGAAGTGTTTTTATTTATGTTCGTTGTATATCATTTGAGGGCAGCCTTTCTATATATCGCCTTATATCCAAGGAACTGACTATGACTGAGGTATTAGTGTTTTAACGAATTCAGTTTCCACAAAGTCCGAGCGTCCTCGTAACGCCTCAGGATAAGCACTTTCATGCAACTTGGTATTTGGCTCTGCGGCCTTCCTTTCCTTCGCTGTGTTTGGTTAGAAAGGAATCTGTTACCGACATCCTCTTCTGTGGTCGAATGTTGGCCCTAAGCATACTACTGTCACGTACGTGTTAATAGATTTACCCATTTGGCACCAGGCAGGCACTAACGCACATGCTGGATTGTACAAGTATTTACCTTTTAGCAACAGAACCTTTGCGTGCCGGTTTTAGAATGAAAGGTCACAACGCTGTACGGGAACTAAATAGAAAAGTGGAGTAGAAGCTACATCGCCCTAAAAGTAATCAACCCTATTAAAGCCGTTGCAGCTGAAATGAAACCGACATTCTTATTTAGGTCTCTCTCTCTCTCTCTCTCTCTCTCTCTCTCTCTCTCTCTCTCTCTCTCTCTCTCTCTCTCTCTCTTGTATGCCTTAACAACTTTGGCAATTTATGTATTATTTTGAAAGTCTTTAGTGGCTAAACTTTTCTACTAATCTGTTCCAAGGGATTAATTTCGTCTGAAGTTGTCCGTTGGTGAAGACGCGTTGTTAAAGTAATAGTGTTGAGAATATATCAAAAAAAGATTTCCGTACTTACACTACATTCGTAACTAAAAATTATTTTGTATTTACTCACACATCATTTATTTATGTACTTTATATATATATATATATATATATATATATATTATATATATATATTTATATATATATTAGATATATAATTGTTGTTTTTGATATATATTATATATATATATTATATATATATATTTATATATATAATATATATATAATATATATAGATAGATATATAATGTGTGTGTTTGTATATATATATATATATATATATATATATATATATATCTATATATATATATATATATATATGGTGATATATAATGTGTGTGTTTGTTTGTATTAGTATATATATATATATATTATATATATATATATACTATATATATATATATATATATATATATGAATGTAGATATATAATGTGTGTGTTTTGTGTATATATATTAGATATAATATAATATATATATATATATATATATATATAATAATACACACTGTGTATATATGACATTCATGCACACACTCATACCACAGCTGTTAGGTGCAGTAATCCATCGTGGCCAGTGCGGAATGTTTGATCTCATGTTTGTCCTATTCGTGCGTTTTACTGTTGGCAATGTATTACACTTCCAGAAACGTGTGAAAACACGGAAGTTCCTATTCTCCTCTTTTCTATTATTCAACGTTATAAGACTAATTTATGTATTGATGTTGAAGATGCGGTAGCAATGTCACGAGGCAAAGATTCAGTAGTTATGATGCAAATACTTAAATGCTGTAGTGTGATAGTCGTACATGATACTTGAAAATTCCCATCATAGGCTTCAACATATATATTTGCCTCACCTGTTACTCATTTTGCCACTAACTTTTTTTTCTCTTCGTTATTTTTACCTCTTCGTAATTTTTTTCTTTAATTATAAATGTCAAATGTTCACAAGGTTCTATTTTCCGTACGAATTTCTCGATTTGTCTACCTGGTTTCCTTTGACTTTCATGACCTGCCTTTTATTAACATTGACTTTTTAACTTCTCCGGCTTTAAACTCTCACCTGCCTCTTCTGTTTTATTTCTTATAACAACAACAAGAAGTTACATCCACAAACCATTGCTATATTGTTCCCGTAGGGGAGTAGTGCCGCCAGTGCACCTCATGCTGTGCACTCTAAGCATGACTTAAGGTGCTTCGCAGCGTCCCTTCTGCCCTTTTTCATTCCTTTTGCTGTACCTCCGTTCATATTCTCTTCCTTCCATCTTACTCTCCCCGTCTCCTAACAGTTGAATCATAGTGCAACTGCGAGATTTTCCTCCTGTTACACCTTTCAAACCTTCTTCCTATCAATTTCCGTTTCAGCGCTGAATGACCTTATAAGTTCCAGCGCTTGGTCTTTGGACTTCATTCAATATTCTAATCTATAGCCATATTGTCTTTCTGCTACAGGCACTTTGTATAGTGGGAAAATTTTCAACAAATGCCAGGTATTGTGTGATCGGTATCCTGTAACATATCCTTCGTATGCAGGTGGGAATTTTGCTACATCAGCCTTTTTAAATTTCAGTGAAAAGTCTTAACCCACAATTTTGCTTCTACATCGTCTGTCCTTTTTCTTATATATGCATGTATGTATGTTTATATATATATATGATATATATATATATATATATATATACATATATTATATATCTATGTGTGTGTGTATATGTATATATACACACTATATACTATTCTATATATATATATATATATATATATATACATACATATATATATATATGTGTGCATATATGTTACTATGATTTTGATGTGTAATGTTATAAAATATAAGATTATATATTAAAAGAAAATGAAAGAAGGTGGAATAACACACACACACACACACACACACACACACACACACAGAGACCTTACCTTACAGACCTTACAGTTCGTTCGGGTTGCCCCAGGTCCCTCAGTGTGAGGCGCCTCTAATGTCTACCAGAGAGTTGCTAGTACATCTTCCGGTATATTTTGCATCTTCCAATCTTGGATGGTCTGGGATGCAGTTTAGATATTTGTCGAGCTTATTCTTAAACACATCTACGCTCACTCCTGATATATTCCTCAGATGAGCTGGCAACGCATTGAATAGACGCTGCATTATCGATGCTGGTGCGTAGTGGATTAATGTTCTGTGTGCTTTCCTTATTTTTCCTGGTATAGTTTTGGGCACTATTAATCTACCTCTGCTTGCTCTTTCTGATATTTTTAGTTCCATGATATTTTCTGTTATTCCTTCTATCTGTTTCCATGCCTGAATTATCATGTAGCGTTCTCTTCTCCTTTCTAGACTATATAATTTTAAGGATTGTAGTCTTTCCCAGTAGTCTAGGTCCTTAACTTCTTCTATTCTAGCTGTAAAGGACCTTTGTACACTCTCTATTTGTGCAATATCCTTTTGATAGTGTGGGTACCATATCATATTGCAATATTCAAGTGGACTACGAACATATGTTTTATAAAGCATAATCATGTGTTCAGCTTTTCTTGTTTTGAAGTGCCGTAACAACATTCCCATTTTTGCTTTACATTTTGCCAACAGAATGGCTATTTGATCATTGCATAACATGTTCCTATTCATCATCACACCAAGGTCTTTAACTGCTTCCTTATTTGTGATTGTCTCATTATTAGGTCCCCTATATGCATATAGCTTTCCTTCTCTGTCTCCATAATTTATTGATTCAAATTTATCAGAGTTAAATACCATCCTATTTACCTCTGCCCAATCATATACTTTGTTAAGGTCTCTTTGTAGAGCGTTCCTATCTTCATCACAAGTAATTTCTCTACTTATTCTTGTGTCATCAGCGAAACTACTCACTACCGAATCCTTAACATTACTGTCTATGTCTTCAATCATAATAACAAACAATATTGCAGCTAGCACCGTACCTTGTGGCACACCGGATATTACCTTGGTTTCATCCGATTTCTCATCGTTTGCAATAACTATCTGTTTTCTGTTGTGTAAAAATTCTTTTAACCATCTTCCTACTTTATCTACGATATTGTGTTTTCTAATTTTCTTTGCTAATATATTATGGTCTACTTTGTCAAAAGCTTTTGCAAAGTCTAGATAAACCACATCTGTTTCATTTCCGCTTTTCATATTTTTGAATATGTTCTCACGGTGGACTAACAGTTGGGTTTGTGTACTTTTTCCGGGTACGAAACCGTGTTGTCCTATATTAAACAAATTATTTTTATTAAATGTTTCATAATATTTTTCTTCATTACCCTTTCATACACTTTCATAATATGTGATGTTAGACTCACAGGCCTATAATTACTTGCCTCTAGTCTTGATCCACTTTTGAAAGTAGGGGTGATATATGCTAATTTGTGCTCATCATAAATCTTGCCTGTATCTACACTTTGTCTTAATAATATTGCAAGTGGCTTTGCGATAGAATGAACTACTTTCTTTAACAAAATAGCAGGGACTCCATCCGGCCCTGCAGCAGCTCCATTTTTAATTTCATTAATTGCCTGCACAATATCAGCTTCATTAATTTCTATGTCAGCTAAATATTCACTATTTTCGTCCCTTACTTCTATATCATTATCTTCATTATCTATTCTAGGGGTGAATTCTCTCTTATATCGTTCTACCAGTATGTTGCAAATTTCCTTTTTTTCATTCGTTAATCTCCCTTCAATTCTCAGAGGGCCTATTTCTATTCTTCTTTTATTCATCTTCTTCGCATATGAGTATAATAGTTTGGGGTTTTGCTTGATATTTAATAGGGTTTTTTCTTCCAAGTCCCGTTTTTCATTTTCTTTGATTGTATAATCTTTTGTTCTGCATTTTCTATCTTACTTTTTAGTTCTATAACTTTCCATGCATTTTTTTCTTTTGCAAGACCTTTTTTCCACTTTCTGATTTTCTGGAACAAGATCCTTCTGTCTCTTGGTATGCATGAATGATGTTTACTTTTCTTCTTCGGTATATATTTATCCACTATTTTCTCCAATATTTTATATAATATCTCCGTATTTACCCTTATGTCATCACTTACGAAAATGCTATCCCAATCTTTGTTTAATTCTTCATTAATTTCTGACCATTTTATATTTTTACTGTAGAAGTTGTATTTTCCATATCCTTCCCACTTTTTCATTTCTTGCTTATCTCTATTTTCACTTGCTTTGGAATGTACTGTTAATTCTATGACATTATGATCTGAAATACTCGCATTATAAACTATTATTTCTTTAACATAATTCATCTCGTTCACAAATACTAGGTCTAAAGTATTTTCCTTTCTTGTTGGCAGGTGATTTATTTGTTGAATGTTGTATTCTAGTAGCATATCTAATAGCTTTTCAAATTGCCTCTTATCTTCTGCACTACTATTACTCTCTTTTTTATATGTATAAGTACAACCACAGTCTCCTATTCGTTCTTTCCATTCTACGAAAGGAAAGTTGAAGTCACCAGATAGGAGAATAGTCCAGTCCTTGTGATTTCTACATATATCATCCAATTTTTCAATTATTAAGTCAAACTCTTTAGTATTAGGAGGTCTATATATTACTATGTCATCAATTTTTCAGATTCAAATTCTACCGCTATTAGTTCACATTCTGAGTTACTATATTTCTCATATATTTTTCCTTGTTTTTTGTCTTTCCCATATATTGCGGTTCCCCCTTGATTCCTATTTTTTCTATCTGATCTATAAGTTTGGAACCCTTTTATTTGATCATCATTCCCAGTCTCTTGGAATACCAGGTTTCACTTATATTCATTATATCTATTTTCTTTTCATTTTGGGTTAGTTCTTCTAAGTACTCTATTTTTCTTTTTGAGTTACTCGTAACTAAACCCTGCGCATTCATCACTATGATGGTTTGCGTGTTTTCTCCTTCATTTAATATTGGTAGTAATAAGGATTTTCCCATGTCTCTTTCCTGTTCTGGTATGTTGTTCTTTTTTTCATTTCCAGAAATTCTGACATTAAAAAATCCAACTTTTCCATAATATTTGATCTTCCTTCATCATAATTATTCATTTTGTGTCTGAATCTGCAATTTTCTCCGTTTCTGCATATCCTCTTGCATAATAAATACAGTTATTATCTCTTGAGTAGAATTTCGGAGCTGATGCTTTGAAATTTTTTGCTGACACCTCTGCATATCTCATTGGTGGTTTGCTTTTCTCTTTTACCTGATATTCTTGATTTCTCTCTTTATTTGTTTCTTTCTTATTTTGGATTTTATTACTTGGTTGGTTATTTATTTGATTATGATTCATGGCTACAGGGTGCATATATTTGCATTTTTTGTCGAACTTACATCCTTTTCCTTCTTTTAGGTTTTTACATATTTTTGGATGCAGATCTCTGCAATCATCCCCATAGCCATCTAAGTATGCACATTTACCATATATTTCATAGTTTTGACATACCTTAGGATGTTTGTAGTAACATCTTTCTCCAAATCTGCAATTCCCTCTTTTCAAAAGGTTGCAGATTTTGTCTTTCTTGTCTATTTTTTCCTCTTTCCCGTCATTGTGTAGATCTGGGTAGAGCCTCTTCGGGATTTGCTTTTCTGTTGTCATATCGTAATTTATTTCTTCGTAGGTATGCTGCTTTATTGCCTCATATGTAGTATCAATGAGTATCTCTGCATCCATACTTTTATCTTGTTCTTTGTTTTCCTTATTTTTTTCTGTCATTTCATTTTTGTTTACTTCTCTTCCGTTTCCCTCTTCTTCTTTTTCTTCTTCTTCTTCCTCTTCTTCTTCATCCTCAACTATTTGTACATTCAATCTTGATTTAATAACATTGTCTATCCATGATAGACATGTTGAACAAAAAATTCTTGTATCTTTTCTCAAATCTTGCATTACCTCAGAGAGAGAGAGAGAGAGAGAGAGAGAGAGAGAGAGAGAGAGAGCAACAGGTTGAACGAGGCTGGAATTAAAAACGGAAATTCCAGGATGTTGACCTTTACGATATTACAGAGCGCCAAGTTCGCCGACCCAGACACCTGAAGGTCAAAAACAAAAAAGTTTACTTTCGATGGAGATTGTTTTGGGGAATTACGGATGTATTATGATTTCAGCATAGCTGTTTCTACTTCAGTGATGACTCCATTTTGTTCATGGTTCATTTTTCTATACGTGGATTTCTCTTCGTTTGATGAGAACGCCTTTGACTGCTGAAGGTTGCCCAACTTTGGTAAGCGTTGTGAAATATAAACCAGACTTGCAAATTTTATTCACTCAGATGACCGTCGAATCCTTTCCGTGTGTCATTCATTAATCGCGTAATACTGAATAAAAGATATGAAGAAGTGAATGGTGGTTGAAGTTCTTACGTACTGGTCAGGAGCTGTAAAGATTGAAACGCTCTTATTAGTATCACTTTCATAGCAGTTTTCATTTGTGTTTCTGTGGGTGTCTACTAATCATTTGAACAGAAAATCTTGATCAAATACCATGGTTCGTGGCTGAATATGGATATTCTTGATGACGGTACTAAAGTGCGGATATTCTGATGACGTAACGTCTAGGTCTGGTAGCAAGTTCTGAAGCATTTGTCAGGCGCTGGACCACAGGGCTACTGGGGCAAGGACGTTGACTTCGGAGGCAAGCAAGTGTCATCGATGAAATAGTTTATCGGTGAAAGCTTGTTTATGGGAAGTTTATGCAAAATCAGCGGTGATAAATTCCAGCTCCTTCCCCTTGCCTATAGCCACATGCAGGGCTGCAGGGATGTTCAGTTTGTGCCTCTTGGTTAGTGCTCTCTCTCTCTCTCTCTCTCTCTCTCTCTCTCTCTCTCTCTCTCTCTCTCTCTCTCTCTCTCTGTATGTATGTAATTTAATAGGCTAACAGTATTAATTTCGTATTCCATATAGTCATCCAATATGTAAGCGAGTTGTATTAACTTTTGTTTTAACAATACCTTGAATTTTTGCGTCTAGAATCCTGTAATTCAGGTCGAAAAGGGATGTAGGTGACTGGCGGTTAATTCAGCAGTAATATACTTGAGCTAAATATTCAAATAAATGTCTACCCGGAAGGTAGGTTTTAGGACGACCTTGCTTTATCAGGGCGTTAAAACGATACGTTTACCGCGCTGATCAAATAAGTCCACTGGCTGCCGTCCAAAGCTCCTTCCGTCCTCCCCTTGAAGAGTTGTTAGCCGTGACATCATAATTTTCTCTCTCTCTCTCTCTCTCTCTCTCTCTCTCTCTCTCTCTCTCTCTCTCTCTCTCTCTCTCTCTCTCTCTCTCTCACATGAGTTGCAAGAAACTCTGCAAATGCATTTGGGAAACAAAATTTTGATAGTATTGCAAACTTTTAAAAAGCTTTTTGGGTGGCTTTTTGCATTAGGAAGATGACTCTTGTAGACCTAACTTATCTGTGCATTTGCTGCCGATGCTATCATTCTGAAAGAAAGCAGCTAGGTTCATAGATTGGGGAACAAGAAAAAAAGTCCGTGCTTCTTTATGCAATATGGGTGTCAGTTTTATTCTTGCAGTGCACATGGCCAAATGCCAAATTACTCGTCCATGCAGTTTTTTAGGTATTAGTTTTTCGTCTTCTGTTATGTTGGCTATAGTCATTGGGAATTACAGACATTTTGCCTTGACGGCGTAAGAAGATATTACGGATAAGAGGAACTTTTTTCTTCCAAGAAGGTTTTTCTTTCAGTCGCCATTCATGAAATAGATCTCGGTAATCTTTGAAGAAATGAGACTGATGATAACTTGTGGAGCACAATAAATCTTCAAGATAAAAGAATGGGCTAAATTTCATCTCGCATACTGTATTGCCAGCCACCCTGAGTGTTACGGTTTATAATAAATATGTCATGGTAATTCAAGGTAAGATTAAAAAAGTCAAGGGTTACACTCATTTTTTCTATGGGCAAGTGGCCCCAGTTTTTATTTACAGCGTCCTCATTTTGGAAGCCATAGTTGACTTCCAGTCTAAGAGAACCAGTTCTTAATGAATTCATGAGTGAGTTTTTTTTGTTAATTTTTTCAGAAATTCACAGGTTTTCACATGAGTGTCGAATACTCTCTCTCTCTCTCTCTCTCTCTCTCTCTCTCTCTCTCTCATTTATATATATATATATATATATATATATATATATATATATATATATACACGTATTATATATATAAAAGATATTTCACACACACACACACGTATGTGTATGTGTTTTACACTATTTATATGTGCATACACACTTACATACATTCGTTCATACATAAGGCAGTTTTGTCAGCAGATCATGATTTTAATTATAATCTCAAGTGTTAATATGATAGTAACCCTGACAGTCGAATTTTCTGTACTTGCAAATTGACGTACGCGAGAAGGAAATGATGTACAATTGCATCTACCCCGGCCAGGATTCAAACCTCTGCTTAATGGTCTGGATACGAAGGAATTATGAATGATAACTGCATCATGGCCGGGGAGGGGGTGTACTTATAATGTATAATGCCCTTAGGGTGTTTTTTTCCTTATTTATATCTTGTATATTACGGAACTCAGAAAAAATCTTTTGGGATGATTTTTTTAGCCTAATGCCCATATTAACCCTCGTTGCGACATCCACATCATTTACCTAACATAATTCACTGTTAAGGTCAAGAGAGAGACAAATGATTTTGAACTTACTGCCCCTACCCTCCCGTCCTCGTCCAGAAATTGAGCACAAGAACATTTGCTTGGGAAAGAGAACGTTTCCGATATCATCGTGAGGCCCATGCTCACGCGCGCGCGGGCACACTTATACACACACACACACATCATCTTTCCCACCGTTATCCCTACACTAAGGGGTCGGTTCCCTGATGCGCCTTTCCTTACAACATCAGACATGGTTTAATGTTTGGCCAAGGGGTTTTTACGATCGTATGCCCTTTTCTGTCATCAACCACAGTTATTGGTAGTGGGCCTCGCCTTTGATTAAAAAGTCTACCTGCAAGACAGCAGTTTCCACAGTTATTGGCGGTGGGCCTAGCCTTTTACTAAAAAGTAAGACTGCAAGGCAGCAGTTTCCACAGTTATTAGCAGTGGGCCTAGCCTAAATTTAACTAAAAAGTATGAGTGCATGGCAGCAGTTTCCACAGTTATTGGCGGTGGGCCTTGCCTTTTACTAAAAAAGTAAGACTCAAGGCAGTAGCTTCCTTTTATTCGCCTTTTACAACACGCAGGACCTACGGTGGTAGTATTCTTACAGCCACACACACACACACACACACACACACACACACACACACACACCACACACATATATATTATATATATATATAATATATATATATATATATATATATATATATATATCTTGAGCTTAGGCACACTTGGGTCAGGTTCCAGGTAGTTGATTAACTTCATGAGCACCTTCTCTAGGAGTTCTTTATCTTCCCACAAAACCACCTGTGTAAAAGTCTCATTGCTGTGCACTTCAGTTACCAAGCACAACCACCACTCATTCTTTCCAAACCTCACCAAAGTGTACTCATATATACTCTGTTTTTTTTTCATCTGTCCATCCGCCTGTGGTGTTTTTGTATGGTAACACTGCGTCCCGGGCTTTAGATAGTTACATTCAGCTTACATTCAACGATTATAATAATATCCTATTTCGAATATTAACGGTGTAATTCGCATACAGTAAATTATTAAACACTTTTCAATTGCAAATGTACACCCAGATATCCCTTTATTTACCTAAAACTTACACATAGCGTAACTATCTAAAGCCCGGGACACAGTGTTACCATACAAAAACACCACAGGCGGATGGACAGATGAAAAAAAACAGAGTATAGTCATACTTAAAAACTCTTTCACTCAGCTTCGTTCCCAGTGCTCACCCATACACATTCACGATTACTGCTTTTCGTCCTGACCCACTCACGTCTACTTCAAACCAATACATTTTTGCTTACTCAGGGAGTAAGCCTACAAACTACTTTTGTTGTTGTCTGTGGGGTAGGAAAGGTCAATGGAAGAACTTAGAAATGTCTGAAAAAGGTCGAGTTAGAGATACAGGAATTTTAGGATGCAATATTTATTATTTATTTATTAGAATGACAAAGTAAAAAATAAATAATGTACATGTTAAACAGCACATAAAAATTATTTCTAAAAAAATATAGAATATTTACTTTAATTTTCGTTGGTGAAACAAGGCTGTAATTGCCCATAGATTTATCATGCTTTAGTTTATTTGTCGTACTGAATTTAGGCTGTTTCCCTGCAATTATTTTGTGTTTCCACTTATAACTGAGGATATATGAATGTGTTTAATTTGCGTCCTTTTTATTTGATCCTTGTTAGTATGAGTAGTACTAATTATGATTATTAATTACGAAGACTACTACACGTTAATTTAGGAATATAATGTTTACAAATTTAGTGTGGGGAAAATCTTGCATGATTCCAGAGTAAGCTGGAGGTCGGATCACGCCTTGTTAAAGTTTTGTTCCACGTTCCTCATGTCCTACTTGTACTACCATTGTTATCCCTTCTCAAGCTCTACATCTTCCACTCACCCCATGAGGAACTCATTGTCTGTTCTATGCTTCGCCTACAAATATTCAACTTACTCTCCATAAACAACAAGCTATCATGCATTCTGATGTTCTGCATCATGTCAACACATAATAAAATCCCGAGATATGATACCCCAATTTTCTTTAGCCTTTTTGTAATGCGAATCTTTTGATTAATTTAGAGCTTTACTGTGGAGATGCCCTACAGTCCTCAAGGACATTTGAAGCCCCCAAATGTTTTTTCCATCCACCTTGCTATTGTGTGAATCGTAACTGAAGGTTTTAGATCTTACATTTCTACCCTGTTAGGTGAGGCTGGGGGATAATCATGTATTCCACTCCTTTGTAACTGCAAATGGAACTTGTTTTAATAATTTGTAGTAGCAACATACTTAATATTTCAAGAAAGCCTGTATACCCGTGAACATTGCCTTTGACCCTTGTTTAAGAGTTACGCGTTGTCAAATTTTTGTAGGAGTGTTAGGTAAAGAGCAAGTAGGTCAGAGGGAACTAAATTATAAGTATTTATTTTAAAGCAGCAATCAGAATACGTAAATACTCCACCACTTTCTTTTCAGTGGTAGTTGTAAGTGCAGCTGCGTAACATTTTAACCTCATGCAATCATATCAAAACTGCCGTAAATTCTAGCTCCACAGTGCAGTACCCAAGGACCTTTCCTTATTGCTCAGCATCTATTATCAAAGAATAATTTTGTTTAATTGGATTTCAGCCCTTGTGAACAGGACAATGAAAGGCAAGTTTACCTAGCTAGGTCTGCAGCAACAGCAAATTTAATTCAAAATAATGTGCTGATCCACATATAGATTTATTCTTTAATATGATGATTAACAGACCAAAGGTAATCATATTAAAGAAATAACTTGAACATTTACCTCAGAAAATATAGTATAAAGCCAAGGATGGGAGGGATTTTAATATACCATCTCCATATATGCCATAAATTAATGTCATTCTTTTGGTTACCTTGCTTGCCCCAATATCTGGAAACGATGTTATTCGTCCATAAACACTGGAGAGAAGGGTGGAAATTACAATTCAAAAAGCTGCTGCTCTTCAACATTTATAATGATCAAATTTCTTGCGTTTAATCAAATTATTTAAGTGATTATGATGTGGTATCTGTCGTGCTGTATTCATTAAAAAAATGTTTCTTATTAATGTTCAATAGTATCATCTTATAAAGTACTAGCCTTTGAACAGTGAAATATATCTTTGATATGAATGACTCATCAGTTGTGACGTCAAGTAATCCTTAATCTGTCGATGAATTCCGATGTCATATGGAAGCGAGAATGCGATTGCTGTTTAGGATAAACCAAGAGCATCATTCATCAGTGAGGAGACATATCCTCTTCCAATGGTTCCACATCCCTGTAAGGCTGCTTGTTTGATGATGTAATGCACGAATGTCTCAATCCATTAACTTTCTCAGGCACAGGAGTGAGTATATATTCTTCGAGGAGGTATATATAAGAAATAATTTACTGCATTCTTTTGGTCGTGTCATGTTACCAGCTGTAACTGAATCATAAAGAAATGGTTTAGCCAGTTCTTGTTTACGTAATTGATACGTGAATGTTGAGTGTAAATAAAGGAAGACGCATAGAAAATTTGAGATTAACGGTTTTCCAGAGTGTGAATAAAATAAGTAGGACTGAAAAGATTAAGAGAGCGCAGATGTAAAAATAGACTAATAAATATATAAAATAAAAGAATAAAGAAAGTTTGCATAGCTGAGAAGAGCGATCAGAATTGTGTAAAGTAATTCGGTTAGTTGAATAGAATGTGGGACTGTGTGTAAGTTGATGAGAAGTCTGTAAATTTGGAACGATTTGCAAGATTGGGAAGGATTCGGCAGTTTAATAGTGAGTTTCAGTGTCTTTTGTAATCACATCAATCAACTGGGAAAATGAGGATAAGTAACTTTAAATTCAGTTTCCAGTAGAGTAGTTTTGATATTTTAAATTACTTTATATATATATATATGTATATTATATGATATATATATATTTATATATTATGTATATATATATATGATATATATATGATATATATATATATATATATATATGTATATGTATATATACATATATATATATATGTATAAGTCATATCACATTACCGTGATTCATATACATATATCGAGCTACAATGTCCTTTAATATCTAATTCGCTCTACCTCGGAATTAATATATTTTCATATATGCTTAACGAAGGGGAATTTTTTCTCGATAATAGATTTACCTGTACTTGGGCGCGAACGCAGGTACATTGTAAATCCAGGTACGTCAGTGGAAGTGATACCACCCAACCACGAGAGGGTTGGGTGGTATCGCTTCCACTGACGTACCTGGATTTATAATGTACCTGCGTTCGCGCCCAAGTACAGGTAAATCTATTATCGAGAAAAAATTCCCCTTCGGTTAAGCATATATGAAAATATATTAATTCCGAGGTAGAGCGAATTAGATATTAAAGGACATTGTAGCTCGATATATATATATATGTATATATATATATATATATATATATATATATATATATATATATATGTAGTGTGTTGTTGTTGTTGTTGTTGTTGTTGTGTGTGTGGTGTGTGTGTGTGTGTATGTGGGTCATGATATTACCCTAAAAATGCAAGCCTTAAATGTTTTGTTTGAAAAGCGTGAAGTACTTTGGCAAACATAATATGCTGTAAGTATTTGGGAGATCTGAAGATTTTCAGGATGTTCTCTTTCCTTTATGAAATCATACCATTATGGTAAAACTAAAAATATGACTATATTTTCTCTTCATTTTTGGTTACTGTATTTGTGTTATGTCGCTGTATAACTGATCAACTGAAAATATCCCGCTTTTTTGCGTTTCGTTGCTTGAGGAATGTTGAGGCGGCTGTTTCCAGTAATATCCCGTAACCGAAACCCGTCTTCAGATGACCCAGCGACTGTTTAGGCCTAGTTGTGCTATTTTTTGTTTCTTAATCAGGCCTACCGTGGGTTTTCCAAGCATTCCAGTTTTCTGGTTCTTATAGGATTTTACCAGTTTTGGTCGGTTTGGCAGTGCTTATATTATCTCAGCCATTAAGGAATCTGTCCCTACTGGGAAGTCGAAAGAAACCGGTCTGCGGACAAGTAGGCGGCGGTAGGCTGTCTGTTCAGTTTCCCTTAGGCTTTTCTTCAGGGCATGGGAGCGACTCTTGCCCGGGGGTTGTGCGGGAGAAGGAGACATCCAGATAATGAGGTTTGTGATTATGGCTCCAGTTGGAGTTTCATCTAAATCCCAAATAAGATCCTTTTGTTTAAAGGCTTCCAAGTGTTAACTTTGATCCATTCCGTCATCGCATGCAGTAACGATCCTGTGGCAGGGGTGTGAGAACACGACCACCGTAGGTCCAGCGTGTTGTAAAGGCGACTTAAAGGACAGCTGCTGCCCTGCAGTCTTACTTTTGAGTAAAAGGCGAGGCCCACCGCCAATAACTGTGGAAACTGCTGCCTTGCAGTCGTACGTTTGAGTAAAAGCCTAGGCCCACTGCCAGTAATTGAGGTTGATGGCAGCAAGGGCATGCGGTCTAAAAACCCCCTTTGCCAGCCAAACAATAAATCATGCCTGATGATGCCTTTGATAGAAGGCATTGGAGAAGGCTCATCGGACAATGTAGGGACAACGGTGGGAAAGAAGTAGTAGTCTATTGCTTGTCGAAGACCTGATGCATTTCTAGTGATTGAATTGTACCCGATTCAGATATCAAAAGGTTGTAGTGAAGTTACAGGGTAAAAAGCTGATGTATTTATTTATAAGTCCCTTTAAATGTACTGGAAACGACTTACATAAGGTCATAAATAAAACATGAAAAATAACCATGTACACCGTGTGCTGAACAAAAGTACTGACTCATGGTATACTAATACCGGTGGATTAAGAAAACAGGTTCTGTAGCTCGTTTGATGAAACTTTTCACCACATTGCATCAAATCATTTTAAGTCTACGATTAGAAAATACAAATGCTTAATGACTTGTACTGGACACTATTAGTGAAACAACGTAAATGTAAATAATTCTCCCAAGAATATTTTATGAGTGAGGATGAGATAAGAGGGAAATGGATAATTTTAGAATACGCACCCAGTATTTTCATTGCAACTGAGAACCAACAAACGAGACGAAG
The DNA here is from genome assembly GCF_015104395.2 of Macrobrachium nipponense. Taxonomy (NCBI): domain Eukaryota; kingdom Metazoa; phylum Arthropoda; class Malacostraca; order Decapoda; family Palaemonidae; genus Macrobrachium; species Macrobrachium nipponense. The sequence goes on along the minus strand of NC_061110.1, from coordinate 66,864,003 downwards.
CGCTCGGTTCAAGCTTATGTGATGTCCTGTGTGAAGTTTCATGCGACCAGACTTTTCCTCCTCCAGCACGACATAAAGTTGATTGCATTTTTCGGCAACGTTACTGCACAGCTTTATTTATGAGCTGTCATTATGTTATTTTTACCTGTCAATTGACTTCTCATATCTTTTTGAGGTAAAATGGTTACATGTTGCTCAGATATAGAGGATACTATAAGATAAGGAAACCATATTTTTCTCAAGTTTCGAACATAGGTAGACATTTTATGCATTAATGAACCTTTGAAAATACTGGGAATTTTCCCAGGTAATCAATCTGATATAACTATCCAGTGTAATAATGCCTTTGGTGTAGAGGTACGTAACCCCAAGTTATAAGATTAGTATTATAAGGGTTGCAGACTTGATTGAATCTTTTTTAGAGAGTCGATTTGAAATCTGGGAATGGAAATTGAGGATTTGAAATCTACTCCGAAAATGTGGTTCAAGGAATAGGCTACCCAAGACAGTCAGTGCTATATTTAATAACCTACGTTATTAAATATAGAAATTGTTACATTGTCACTGATAATGATTGAACATGAAGTCAATCTTTTTGACAAATTTGAAAATATGATTGAACATGACTTATCCTTTTTTGACAAATTTGATAAAATGATTGAAGATGAAATAACCTATTAAACCAATTTGAAAATATGATTTGAACATGAAATCAACCTTTTCGACAACGTTGGAAACATATTCCCATATTCCCAAGACTTGGAATTGGATGCGGACGAAGCTGAATACTTATTAATGAGGTCAAAATGAGACTAGAATCATGTAAAGCCAAAGCGAAAAAGTTAAGGTAATAAAGACACCGAAAAACGTAAAGGGGAGTCAGATATCGTAGTAAGTGTATTTTGCAACATTCGAAAATTTTGCAATGATAGGGCTGCTAGACCTGCGTTTTATAATTTTACTGTATTTTTAGACATTGATACACAGCTACAAAAGCTGGCTTCACAACATCTAGGTTATTGACACGTAATCAATTTAAATAGGAAAATAAAGAAAACACAAAAGTAAAAAATAATTTAAAAGGCGTTTCATATGTGAAATGTAAATATATATATATATATATAAATATATAGTATATATATATATATATATATATATATATATTTATATGATATATATTATATATATATATATATATATAGATATATATATATATATATATATATATATATATATTGAGAGATGTATCAGATGTCTGAAAATGGGATTTACGGATGTTGATGCATATGCATAAATCTAAATAATTTAAATATATTTTAATTGTTAAAGACGATTTTCGGTCATAAAATTCATCATGATTTTGTTACCACATCATATTTGATGTACTAATAGAAAGTAGAAACATAAGTGATACTCATGTATGCGTGTGTATACTTTCATATGAACGTACAAACAGTAACAGTGAGTGATACACGAACGTTTTAGTTGTCTTGGCACAAGGTTTTTTTCATGCTCATTGCAGGATAAGGGTAACACAACCCAAAGCCATTCTTCCCATTAGAGAGAGAGAGTGTTTTCCAAAAAATGCAATACCCTGCCTTTCAGATTACAGCAACTGTAAATGACATGAAATTATGAATACATATGCTTTAAAACAAATATGCTATAACAGAGCTACTTATAAAGTATATACTGTATGGAATGTGTAATTGTGTATCATGTCTTCTGTATAATAAAACGAAAAATCCAAATTTAGCAAAAAACCTACTTTATCGACATTGTATGAGCGTGAACTATTGAAGACTGAGAAGAAGGTGATATCCTCAGGTAATACTTCAGAAGCACTCCGCACTGGATATTAAGATAAATAATCACCTAAATGGAAAGAGCATGTGAAAAGCAATATAAAAAGTATAGTCATTATATGAGAGATTGAACGGGGTGGAATTAAATGAGCTTGATAAGTTTTTACCTGGAATTTTTCCTAAGTCGGGAGAGGTGTTTCCTCTACAGTAATGTTTACTTTTAATGAGCCCTCTAACTTGCTTTCTTACGCAAACAAAAGCAGTTCCAGATACTCATTATTGGCTGAGAGGTGTGACATTGTTATGACGTCATGGGTTTTATAACCAATTACGAACGACTTTAGTCGAAAACTAAGTTTCACTAGTATTTCAGCGGAGTAATAAAGTTACCTGTCCAGTGTCCACCGGTATCCTTGTTTGACTGAATACTCGAATAATGAAGCAAAAACCGGCATTTTGTCTTCCTGTAGCTATGGCAGAGGCAGTGGCTGGCCCTTCTGGCATTAAATTTGACAGAGACCTTCGATTTCCTACCGATTGTTTGCAGTGTAATGTGGGTTACGGTGAATTTTATCATTATTTGTCTAGTGGTGGTAAAGAAGTTGTGATTGAATATGCTCAAAGACATAATTTAATTCTAAAGCAAAAAAACTGCGAGTGTTGTGGAGCTATTTGTCGGATCGACTACAACAGGAACGCCTTTAGTTGTGATCCGCCACGGTAAGTAGCCTTACTGTAACCCCTGTGGCTAGCGCGCGCAGCGCAACATTACCTCTTGCCAGTACATGCCGTGCTTGCCAAGAATCTTTAAATATGCGGATAAGGCGCGAAGCGCCGCCACTGCCTTACTGACAGCACACATAAATTGATCGTCGCGGATATGTAGTCGCTCCCTACTTTGTTTGTTGTTGTTTTGGTATCGCCGCCATATTGGTTTTGGTGTTCTTCCGCCGATTTCGGTCGGCGGTAGAGTGGGCCCGCGAATCTGTAGGTGCTCCCAATTATTATTGCTGCAAAGCACTCCTTTCTGGTACTTCCCCACCCAAAACCCCCGATTCCCAACTGGGGGCCCCCAAGCTTGTTGTGTGGAAAAGGGGGTTAAATTAACATTTCCTCAAGAAAACAAGATGAGATTCACTGAAAAAACACCATTAAATGAAGGATTGTTAATTGTCTTTTAGAAACTGGTGATGCGGCTTGCTTCTGAAGAATTACCTATCCTCATATCCACATGTTCAAACTGTGGATGCAGATGCTGATCGCAATGCTAATGTGGATGTGGATGCAGATGTTAAGAAATTGTCAATACGGATTTATAAAAAAATGTGGATAATCCGCGGAGATGGATGCTGATGTGGAAAACCGGTACATCTCTGATATATGTATATATATATTTGTGTGTGTATAATCATCTGTTCATATATGCTATACAAACATACACACGTTGCAATTGTATGTGGTTTAAAATTTGTTGAGGCCCGCCACCTTAACAAAGATGCATAACTCCTCCCTATTACAATCCTCCCCAAGAATCATAGCAAGGATAAAATGTCCATCTTTGTCACATCCCCAAGAGAGGAACCTAAATCTTACATCCCTAAAACTGGGACATTTGATCAGCAAATGTCCCATAGTCAAGGACGCAGTACAATCATAGCAGAATGGATGGTTTTCATCTGGTATCAAGAACCCATGAGTGAGTCTTGTATGTCCAATCCTTAGCCTGCAAAACATTGTATCTAGTCTACTTACTATATAGGGTTATGACCAAGGAGATACTGATGGCGTAATACTCTGCATTTTTTATTTCTTTCAATCTTCCGAAAGGGACTGTCAAAGGTTTTTCATTTTCTGACCTACAAGAGAAAGTACATCCTTATAGTAGTAGGTATCTTCTTGGTTCTGACCTAGCTAGTTGATCAGCTTGCTCACATTTTAGGGGGTTAGTGCTATCAGTGCAACTCAAGATTTGCACTGTAGGTACTACTAAGGGTTCTTCACTGTACACCCATTCATATTATTTTTCTTCCATCTTCCTATTAACCATCTCCTAACAATTATTTCATAGTGCAACTGTGAGGTTTTCCTCTAGTTACACCTTTCAAACCTCTTGCTCTCAGTTTCTTTTCCAGCGCTGAATGACCTCATAGGTCCCAATGCTTGGCCTTTGGCCTAAACTCTATATTCCATTCCATTCCCTCAGCTTGCTTATTCCCAACCACCCCAACATAGTAGGGCACCCAGCAAAAATTTGCTTCTTTACCTCTTCTTTTCACTAACAACATCCATTCCAATATCTCCAAAATAAGTGGTTTTATTGAGTTAAAAGATTCTAAAGACTGAAGGACACTTCCGTCACAATATATAGTAAAACTATTTCAACTACGAGTTTAAATTTCCTTTAGGGTGTCACCGTGTTAGGGTGTCACTTTAGTGTTTAGATTGTTACTATATTTACATCATAATAAGTAATGTTTGTATGTATTTAGGGATTTCCGAGTTAAAGCCGAGTTAAAGACCCAACTGTAATTACCAACGAATTCTTGTTACCGTAATGAAGATTGGTTGTGACATCTTGTTTTGGACAGTTGTTTAGTTACTGTTTCTCTCTCTTCAGAAGTGAAATGGGGATCAGCAGAAATAACTCGGGAGTCCATTCGTGGTGCTGTTGTGCGGAAGAGGTTGAGATCCCTGCCACCTTGGATTTTATACATCAGCCCTACTTGAAAGTGCTCTTCGTCGTTGTTGGTTGTTTACCGTCACCGAAGTATTGGTGCTTGGTGTTTAGTGGTAAATGTTACGGTAATCGCAAAATGTGCACTGGTCGCTATGATCGAGTGAGAGTGTTTATTGGCCGGTCGAGGTCACGAAAGCATGTTTGAGGGTTGTGGCCTTATGCACAAGGGATAAGTGACCGACCGCACGGCAGTATCCGCGAGTGTACTCTGTATCTTTTCCCTGTATTTTGGTTATTATTAAATAAGATACACACACACACACTCATATACTATATATATATATGTTACGCATAATGTGGATAATTGCCTAATGTGAACATTAGGCAGAAAAATTGCCTAGTCTCCATATTAGGCAATTTGTTTTGCAAAATGTTGACAATAGGCAAATTACTTGCCTATTGTCAACATTATGCATGATTTTTAGATTAGGCGAGGTAATTTTGCCTAATGTGAATTGAATGACGAACCACTGTAACTAGAGTGTTGTTCGAATGTTGTTCGAAACTGTGTCTGTCACTTAAGCCATTATCCATTGGTCAGTGTGCTACGCTAAGGGTCCTGGATGTCGATCGTGGTCCAACAGATCCTAAAAATCTGTTGGTGGTCGTCCTCAAGGAACAAGGTGGACTATACACTGTAGGTTGTCGGGAGGGAATTCTTGGACCAAAATTTACAGCAGCTGATCTAAGTGCAATCAAACAGCCCCTGATAAAGTCTGAAGAGGTTCCTGATATCTGCCTGTCGATTAGAACAGCAACAGCAAGGAGCACTGATGGGCAAGGATATATAAAGTGTCAATGTACTACTCAATGTACATCAGTACGACGAAGCTGCCTAAGAAAAAAAATTAATTCAACTCGCGCTGTCACCTGGGCAGATCATGCTAAAATTTCTGACTGAACTCAACTGAACCCTGAGATCTATTGACTTATTTCTCTTTTACTGACATTGCATTAATTATGTTAGTATTTATTAAAATAAATTGGAATTCTTTAAACTGTCTCTACATTATCCATGTTGCATTCTATTGTAACCTCCCGTGGGATGTCTGTTGGATTAATTTCCATTTCTACACTAAACCATAATATATGTTTAGATTAGGCAGTCGTATTCACATCGGGCAAAATTGAGCTGCATAATTTGAACAACGGGCATGTTTGGCCTAATGTTAACAAATTGTAAACTTTATGCAAAGTGCTTGCTTAATGTACACATTAGGCAATTTTCTGCCTAATGTTCACATTAGGCAATTATCCACATTACGCGTAACATATATATATATATATTATATATTATATATAGATATACTATATAATATATACACTATATTATAATATATATATTGTATATATCATAATATATATAATACATATATATATATATATATGATGATATATATATATAATATATATATATATATATAATAATTATTATATATATATATTATATATATATATAATAATTTTAATTTTTAAAAAGTAAAATGTAAAATCAGATAGCAATCATTTTTCTATTTGTTACATACGTTATTATTGATGAAATGAACACCGTTCTTACTTATTGATATTTGTTTGACATTTATTATACTCACGTGACTATTCCATATTATTCACTTTTATTATCAATTAAATGTTATATATCTTTTTGCTAATGTTATAATTAAAACTTTAAAAAACTCATATACTTGTTTATCACCTCTTCGTCTACAACATTTAAAAGACTAAAAGAACCTTCAAGTGCTATTGCATAGCTTGTGTTTAATATTTATTAATTAGTGAATAGTATTTGTGACATAGGGTTTTTAAGATTACATGACGTTCTGCTGTAAAAATATATGCAACAGATGATAATTTCCCGCTTTTTTGTATACATCATGAAAGGTCACTTGAAAACCGATGCCAGCATCGACTCTGAGCCATCTGTGAAAACTGCGACAGAGTTATCATGTTGGGAGAAATCGAAATATTATATTGCATTGCCTCATTTGACATTTCTGCTTTTGTCAAATAGAAATTTCTACAGCATTTTACCTCTTGAAGGTTCCAGGGGGCTAGCCATATGTCTAGCGGGTAGTCTCTGTCTGTGGCATGTTTAATTGGCGGGTTATATGCTTTGCTCTAAAAGAAAATGGTTGGGGTTGCTTTGGGTGATTCTCATAGAATTGCCAATGCCTTTCAATTCTGATACAAATGCTGGTTAAGGACTTAAGGAGGCTCTGAAATCTGCACTATCTCTGCATCATCAGTGAGAGATGATTTTAAATACTCCTGTAGCCAATCTTACTACTCCCTTATGAATTGAAATAAGCTTTTTAAGGCTATTAGGCTTTGCTGAGGTGTTCACTCCATACCCATAGGTCAATTTTGAAAAGCCCAAAGCTTTGTAGCCTCAACATTTGAGTTTGGGCATCCCCCCCTGGAAGTGTGGGGGACAACTTTCAGTACATTCATTGCTATCAAGCATTTTATCTTCATATATTTCAGATATAGAATCCAAGTTAGTTTGCTATCAAAAATCAGCCCAAGAAAACGTGTTTCACCAACACATGGAATTCTCTGCCTGTGTATGAAGAAATCTGGATCAAGATGGAATTCTTTTATGTGGCAAAAGTGCATGGTTACCGATTTACCAGCAAATAACCTAAAACCATTCATCTTAAGCCACTTTATTATCAATACAGAGCTACAAGGAGCATTCAGCCACTACCATTATTGTTCCTACAAAAGATATCGGAAGGTCATCAACAAGAAAAGTATAATCTACATTTGGTAGAATTACTTTGGATACCCCATTGATTGGTGAGGCGAACAAGGTTATATTTAGAACACTACCTGGTGACACTACTTTGTTGAATATATCTAACACTGAACCTGAAATACTGTATTTAAAAAAAAAGAGAGAAAAAAGAGGCAGATTGCATATCGGGTTACATTCATAGAGAACCCTCAGAATGCCATATCTCTATGTTTTGTCATAAACCTGCTCAAGACCTAAGAAAACCAACACTTCAGCTGTGGAGTACATATACTGAGAAAATTACACAGAACAGGCGGCTAATTTTACCACTTTCCAAGTGCCACATCAAACGTGTGTTCACAATTTTTTCCATGATCTCACATAGATATGATTTCAGTGCAGTGGGACTATAATTCTCTATGTGGAAATGGCCTTTCCCTGGTTTCACAAACGAGAGTAATTTTAACATCTCCCATTGCTCAAGTAGAATTAGGCTGATGTTAAGATTAATGCATATATATATATGTCAGAAGAAAGAGGTGCTATGATTAATAATATGTTTAAAATGCCAATGTGATGTGCTATGTAATGTTTAACCGAGAGATCACTCACCCGGTCGTGAGGCATGTACATTTGTTTGTACGGGTGTTACAGGCCTAATAGTCCAAGGCACTTGCGAAAGTCACATTCTTTTAGGTGAACACTAAGAGGTGAGGTGTTACACGCCGAGTGTCGGGAGAGAACGCCCCATCATAAAGGTAGGGCATATTTTGTAAAAACTTAGAGAACCGTTACCTTTGAAAAAGAGAGAGAAGTGTGAAATACTCTCTTTACGTGAATACTTTGAAAAGAGTGATGTGTGTGATATATCTTTTATCCATTATTATCTTTATTACAGATGGGTCCTATTCCATGGCTAATTTAGAGACGGAAATCTCTAACCTGACTAATACGATAAATTTATTGACATTTTGGGTCTGGGAGTGAATTCTTAGTCAGGAGGGTAGAATGTTAACTTACAGGTTTCTTTATGGGCAGTTTTAGGCTTTCTGCCATTATGACTTGTTTTGTCCTATTTTATAATCAACTGCTTTGGGTAATAAATAGTATATTTTTGTACTTACGAGATCTTAATAGCCTAATGACATGATTGCAGACAGAGGGCACCATTGACAGCAGGTAAGAGTTTCCAGTTTGTGTAGTTTAGTGAACAAGGGGGGGGAGTAACATATATACATATACATATATATATATATATATATATATATATATATATATATATATATATATATATATTGTTCTGAACTGCTCGTTCACTCCTGAAAAATGTAATTTAACACTGAAAAAATTGGCCTTGAATGGAGGAATGAGAGGTCACAACAAAGAAAAGAGAAAAAAAAACTATGGCAGAAGGCCGATATTACTGAGGAAGGAGGAATTTTCATAAAAGCTGGACTTTAGTTTTAAATGCACTATATTTACATTAATTTACATAGGTCCAGGAACTAATAAGGTGGTTGATTGTCGATCCACCGGAAACATGTGGCTGGGGCAACAAGACACAGAGTTCAGAATTTTGCTCAGGGTTATTGAAAATGCAAGGCCTACTCCAAAGGTTTCCCAATTTCTTGCACAATCAGGCACGGTGTTTGTCTGCAAAGAGATTGTATCCTAGCATAAGTACCGAGGCGGGGCGACATGTGGGCGAGCGTTACACACTACTTTCTTTCAATTCAAAAGTTTACAGGCCACTCCTGGGGGAGGGGGGGCGGCAGTTGAAAATGACTGGCATTTATACACAGAGAACTATTTCATTGCTTGAATTAACTAGGGGATGTTTACTATTATCTCAAGGGGATTAATCACAGAATTGAACCAAGATTGGGGGAGTGAGAAGCTAAACAAAGGAGGGGGGAAGTCGCCTTGGAAAAATGGTAATGAAATACAGACAAAAGGCAAAACAATTCCCTGGCTGAACTGGAATTTACTCTCACAGTACCTGGAAATTGGTAGTCTTCTTATCTGCCAATATTTCTGTGCACTATGGAAGTGGTGTCTGCAGGTCGAGGTAACTGATGGTTCTGAGGACGAACTGATGGTTCCCTGCCCTTTTAAGACTTCTTCTGGTAAGCGCCGCCCAATCCCTGTGGGGGTTAAACTCCGGACAGCCAATGGGAGCAATATATATATATATATATATATATATATATATATATATATATATAATGAATATATACTTACAACCATTAAACTACAGATATCGTTTTATATCCAATTCATGCTACTTCGAGAATATCACTGAAGGGGAATTATAATTAGTAAATGGATTAATGGATTGCTACTGAAGTATCTTGAACACTCGACATAGTGCCATCCTAGGAGAGTTGACGGCCAAACCACTTCATGGGTAAGTGGTTTGACCATCGACTGGAGTCGAGTGTTTTGGACACTAAAGTATCATTCCATTTATCACTTATAATAATGCTTTGGTGGTATTCCCGGAGTAGCATGATGAATATATATATATATATATATATATATATATATATATATATATATATATATATATATATATATATATATATATATATACATACACGTTTGGCTTCGATTTGGATGAAAAATAAAGTTAGAATTATGTAATGAAGCGCTTTATGTGCTTTGTACCGACTCCAAACGTAAATGGATAAAAGGAAAAAATGAGCTTGGACTTATCATTGTTACGTTAATCAATAAAAATCCAGTCAGATTACGTTAAGATAATTTATTACAAGAATTTACTGTGCAACTCTAAATTGGACGGCTGGTATGACCTGTGCACAGTTCAGACAGATGCTGTGATAAATGATATTTAAAGTTCACACTGGAAAATCATTAAACGGACTACCACATTTAAATGATCAGATTGCTAGCTTGCTGAAACGTAGACTGGCTTGCTCAAGATGTTGACCGCAAATGTGACCGTATTTGGTACGGTAAACTTCTGCGGTAAGGGGGTATGCTTGGCAAATGGAGGCATGGAACTCAGGGCAGCAAGGAAATCTTGAAGAGAATTCTATGATTATGCTAATTATACAAAGATTTCTCTCAGATGTGTGATTTAACTCACAATGGAGGGAATTTATCATTAAAGCAATGGGCGCCGTTCACTATGGAGGGTAGCTCTAATTGTTATTTGAAAAGCTTAATGTATCTGCAACAAGACACAAGGAGAAATGTGTGTGCTAGGGGAACTCAAAGGAGTTTGTAAGGAGAAGTGGGAAATTTGAATATTGGAAATTGGTTAGAGTTTGTCTTGAGAGAATCAGGGGCTGGTTGAATTTGCAACTTCTGGATGTACGTTAGTTTGTGTGTGCATGTAGCTTGAGATTAGAGGCAGACTTCACCCAGTAAGGTCTAACAAAGAGGCTATTGATGCAGCTACGGACACGTCTGACTGCGTAAGGAGTAAGGGCAACGTGCGATCAGCTGGGAACATCTCAGTCCAAGTACAGGGAGTAATAGCAGCCCATTTTCCCCTATGACAGGTCCCTGTTTCTTTGTGGATTCCTACCCTCACACAAATATGAGGGAGAGGTAGGAAATGACTACCCCCATGGCCTGGTTTGAAAAATACTGGATACTGGCTGAAAGAGGCGGATGAATAAAACAATATAATATATATATATATATATATATATATATATATATATATATATATATACGTATATATATTATAAACACCAGTCTAATTCTACTTTGAGAAGTAGATCTTTTCAAATGGTAACGAAAGAAAACGTAATGACCAAAGAAACACTCATCAAAATGACAGTTGTCCATGAGGACACACTAGAAAATAATACGATATATATATATATATATATATATATATATATATATATATATATATATATATATATATATATATATATATATATATATATACATACATACTAGTATATATATATATATATATATATATATATATATATATATGCATATACATATAGTATATATACATATCAACTGAAAACAAAGAATTAGCTTGAAAGAAACGACAGAGTGCCAAGTATTTTCATGTAATAAACAATTTCAGGGCACAAAGATGTGTTAATTACACAGAAGTACCTGGCAGTGCAGTGTGTCGTTTCTCTTCAAGCTTTTTTTTCGTGGCTTCAGCTGATATATAATTTTAGTGAACTCTCTCTCTCTCTCTCTCGCTCTCTCTCTCTCTCTCCTCTCTCTCTCTCTCTCTCTCTATGTTATATATATATATATATATATACTATATACTATATAGATATATGATCTATATATATTATATCTATTATATATAATATTATAATATATATATATATACATATAAACATAATTATATATATATATATTTTATATATATATATATGTATATATATATATATATATTATATATATATATGTATATATATTTTGTATATATATATATATATATATATATAGTATAAACTGCTTGTCCCTCAGTATACATTGTTGGGATGTGACCTTCTGGAACCCCTAAAATGGCCTTGTGAGAAGGGACAGTGTTAATAACAACCAAAAATCTACGGCTAAAGGCCGATATTACTGAAAGAAAGAATTTACACAAACTCTGACCTTTAGTTTTAAAGAACTATCTTTACATTTAAATTACGTGTAGGTCCAGAAATTAATGAGGTTGTTGATTGCAGGTCCACCGGAAACACTTGGCTGTGAGATGACCCAGAGATATGATTCGCATAATGCGGGTTATTTAAATGCAAGCGTTATTTCAAGGGTTCCCAATAAATCTCCCACAATCAAGCCAGGCATTTGTCTGCAAAGAGAATGCATTCTAGCATCAGTACTAAGGCAAGGGATGCGTGGGAATCGTTACACACCACTTGCTTTTAACATTACTTATTAAAGCTCCCTCAAAGGGTCATAAAATGACTGGGAACTTATACAGGAAGGAATACTATTAACTAGGGAGAACTTGAATATCTTTACTAGCATCACAAGGGGAATTAATCACAGAATTAAACCAAAATTGGGGAGTGAGAAGCTGAACAAAGAAGGGGGGAAAGTCGCCTTGGAAGGATGAAACGAAATACAGACAAGAGGCAAATATGATTCACTGACTGCACTAGAAATTACATCTCACAGCACCTGGAAATCCTGGGTCTGGTTGTCCCCTCATCTGCTAATACTTCTTTGCACTATTGATGGTATAAGAAAACTTGTGGGATCCCCAGAGGAAGCATGGGAGCAAAAGGGGTGAAGTGGAGTTTGCAGGGTTTGAAAAAATTCTAAGAAAGAGCTGCTGTGGCCCTGTTCTTTTAAAATCTTGGCCTGAATAGGCTCCTCCCTCATTCAGGGCACCTGTGGAGAGTAAATCCAGACAACCAATGGGAGTAGAGATGATTTATGGAGAAATAGAAATAAATGTTGAAAGGCGATGATGAAGAAGAAAGAAAACCATGGAAGAGAAGATATAGACAGTACAAAAATAGAAAGTTATGAAAGGATAGGAGGGAAGTAAAAGTAGCAGAATCTGGCACTCTCCTCTGGATGGAGAGTGTCAGAATTCTCTATAAGAAGGTGGTACTGTGCCAGGCACTAGTGCGGAGAGACTATTAATTCTTGTAAGGTTTCTTAAGACCTCGACGCCCTTTTCGCTTCTAGGAGAGGTCGGTTTAATGACGCCATGGGGGCCCTTGAATGACTCGAGCCCTTTGAAGATGCCAGAGGGCCATTGGCTCCGGCTGCTGCGACAACCCGGGCATTGGCACTATGTCCCTATGCTTAATGCTGTGTGGCTCAGTTCCCTGAGTTCTTCAGCCAAATAGGATTTGGCAGAGTCATTACTCCGGGACCGGTTAGCTGCTGACAGATGGGGAGTGGAGGAGGTAACAGTATACAGGAAGGGCTTAGAAGTTGGGATGACCGACTCCAGGGCAGTTTGCGAGGCTGCACCATTGGTGGAGTATCTGCTATGGTTGTGGGTGTCCTGGAGGATTGTTATTGGAATTGGCTTTCCTCAACTGCCAGAATGGGTAGTGGGGCCAAGCCAGCAGAGGGAAAGCAACAGGGAGTTAGAGCTCTGGGAGGGAGACTCGAGTCTTGCTTTGGCACTGGCACTGAGGCTGTTTCTGGCTTAATGAGAGGATTCGAACATGGCTAAACGTCCATGAGGGACGGAGCCTGGCACTGCCTGGCACCTTCAAGTGGCGCTGGCCGTGCAGAGGTAGTTCTTGGAGGCCCGTGGAATGGGGCTGGAGCTATATAAGGGTGGGAGTCCTGATACGGTACAAAGGTAGGAGGAGACTTAAAATCTTGTCCTAGCAGGACGTCATAACCTCCTGGTATATAGGTTGCTACTGACATGGGACAAATCTTAGAGTGGTGAGGTCATGTGACACTCAACATGACAGTAGGCAAGAACATCTTGACATGGTTGAGGCTCTCTCTCATGATGAATTGGTGCCTATCAACCTGGGCTCCATAAGGACTTTTATCCTCTAGAATGATGGATACCTGCGCACCAGTGTAGTTGAAAGCTCGGACCTGGTGGGCAGGATAGTGGCCTCTGGGAGGTGCGGCAAATATGGGGCCCTGAGCAGGAGGGCCTAGAGCTGTAGGATTCATCACTGCCATAGTAATGGCAGAAACAGGAGCTTTCTTGGGGCATTCCGCCTAGGCAGCAGTGTCCCCATGCACTTTCCATAAGTGACAGAAACTCTCTTGCGAAAATCAAGCCTGGACATGTTGTTTATGATGGGGAGAACTCCCTTGCGAAAATCAAGCCTGGTGAAAATCAAGCCTGGACATGTTGTTTATGATGGGGAGTTCCATTCTGAGGAGTAGCAGCAGCTGGCTGAGGAGGATCCACCTTTGAGCTGTACTCCTCTGTGGTGTGCCCTCGTTTATTGCAACGCCCACACACAGGTTTCCGTGGAGGATTATTGGGGCGCTGGGTAGGCTGAGAGGTGGCAGTAGGGGTGAGAGAGGGAGCAGGGCAAATTTTCTTCTTCAAAGAGCTCTGCAGCAGGTGATGTGTGTCGTAGGCGTCTGCCCATTTACACCACTCCAAAATAGTTTTAGAAGCATTGTCTACCAAGTGGGTGGCAAGATCAGGGGGAGCATAGGACCGGAAGTCCTCTAATTGAAAGACTTCTAAGACCTCCTCCTATGGCGTTCCTGTGTCTTTTTGGCTACCCACTCTGTCCAGGTTTGGTTAGCCTCTTTGGGCACAGTCCTCCTCTTCTGCCTCCACCGGTCTGGGGTTAACTTGTAAGCCCCAAGGATTGCTTCTCGGATGAGGCCAAGATCTTGTCACTCATCCAGGGAAAGGGCCTCGAATGCAGTGTGCCCTATGCCAGTGAGATGCTTGGTAAGGAGGAGGTTCACTTCCTGAGGGATTGGATTAAAGTTCTCAAACACCTGCTCGACATGATCGAGCCAGGTGTCAGATTCACTATCGTCCCAAGTCCTAATGAGGGTGCCCATGCTGTGGAGGTGAGAGTGTGAAGGAGGGGGCGGGGCACTCTGGACTGCCACAGGTAGTTGATGTGCTCTTTCCACAGCTTCTCTTCTCTCTTGGGCTTCTCTTTCTTTCTCCCTTTCAACTGCTTTGAATTCTCTTTCAGCTGCTTCTCTTCTCTCTTGTGCTTCTCTCTCAGCTGCTTGGAATACTCTTTCAGCTGCCTCTCTTCTCTCTTATGCTTCCCTCTCGGCTGCTTCTCTTTTCTCTTATGCTTCTCTCTCAGCTGCTTCTCTTTTCTCTTGTGTTTCTCTCAGCTGCTTCTTTTTTGTGCTTCTTTCAGTTTTACCCCCTCCAGCCCCATGGCCCCTCCTACCAGGGGTATATGGAATACTCAACACTATACCAGAGAAATGATAAGGATCCCTATGGCTGGAATATCTGAAGAAGCAGACAAGATGACAAACAAAAGGCTGAAAATGTCCTCCACGTAGTGTGGAAATCTCACGCATGTGATGTGGGAAATAATAGTAAAACAAAATTGTAAATACCTCACGCAATTAGCGTAGGAATGGTAGTCTAAATAGACTGAATGCAATCCACTCCGGTGCAGAAAACTCATCCAGACGATGGGGAAATAATAGTAAAACAAATTGTAAATGCTTTACGCAATTAGCGTAGGAATAGTATTCTAAATAGACTGAATGAAATCTACTTCGGTGTGGAAAACTCACACAGGCTATGTGGAAATAATAGTAAAACAAACTGTAAATGCTTCACGCAACGGGCATTGGAACTGATAGTCTAATAGAATGTAAATGGAATCCACTCTGGTGCGGGAAAACTCACGCAGGCGACTGGAAATGCAAAATGCGGTCGTAAATAAAGTTAGATCCTGGTCAATAACAGGGTAACTAAGCTGTAACGGTCATGTAGATTAAGTGTAAATACAGTTACTACTGGTGTGTAGTGCGATTGAAAACTCATGCTGACAAAAATCGCCGTAAAAATCTTTGTAATTTACAGTTAACTGGCATGTAGTGCGGCGGAAGACTTATTCTCCCCTAACTAGAATCCCTAGTTCTACACAATTAACTAGAAAATAAAAAAAGATTTTACTTTTTACCTGTTGTGGAGATTCGGGAAACCTTGTTTTGTGCTTGCTCAAAAATATTATAAGGAATTCAGATACGTATCACTTCATGATATCAGTTAAATGATCGCTACAACTGGAAATTGAAAATAAATTTTCATACGATTCGAGCATAAGGTCACTATTGTTCTTATAAACTGCTCGCCCCTCAGTGTACAATGAGGGGATGTGACCAACTGGAACCCCTAAAATTGCCTTGTGAGGCGGGACAATGTTTATAATAACATAAAATCTACAGCTGAAGGCCAATATTACTGAAAGAAGGAATTTACACAAACTTTGGCCTTTAGTTTTAAAGAACTATATTTACATTTAATTTACGTGTAGGTCCAGATATTAATGGGGTGGTTGATTACAGGTCCACCGGAAACACGTGGCTGGAAGATGACCCAGAGATATGATTCGCACAATGCAGGTTATTTATTGCAAGCATTATTTTAAGGGTTCCTAATATATCTCCCACAATCATGCATGTCATTTGTCTGCAAAGAGATTGCATTCTAGCATCAGCACTAAGGTGAGGGACACGTGGGAAATGTTACACAGTACTTGCTCTTACCATTACCTAATAAAGCTCACTCAAGGGGTCATAAAATGACCGGGAGCTTATTCAGGAAGGAATACTATTAACTACGGGGAACTTGAGTATCTTTACAAGCATCACAAGGGGAATTAATCACAGCATTAAACCAAAGAAGGGGGAAAGTTGCCTTGGAAGGATGAAACAAAATACAGACAAGAGGTAAAGATGATTCACTGACTGCGCTAGAAATTACATCTCGCAGTACCTGGAAATCTTGGGTCTGGTTGTCTTCTCATCTACTGATACTTCTTTGCACTATGGATGATATCAGTACAATTGTGGTATCCCCAGAGGAAGCATGGGAGCAAAAGGGGTGAAGTGGAGTTTGCAGGGTTTGAGAAAATTCTGAGAAAGAGCTTCTGTGGCCCTGTTCTTTTAAAATCTTGGCCTGAATAGGCTCCTCCCTCATTCAGGGAGACTGAAGGCTTTCAGTTCAGAGGGGTAACTCGAAAATGTGTGCAATTATTTATAGAGAGATATTACTTTTCCTTTGTTCTGGCTTAAAAGCCTAAACAATATACAATATAGTATATATATATATATATATATATATATATATATATACTATATATATATATATATAATATATATATATTTACGTATTAAGCCCGGCCTTGAGAGAGGCTATATACGTAAACGGAAATAATTGAGGGATTTCAAGAGGAAATTGCTTTAACTTACCGTAAACTGATAGTTATTGATAATTTCTTAGAGGGAAAGGTCGCCAGAAAACTCAGCTCGTTACTTTACAGCTAGTTATTTACAAAAGGCCCTTACTGGCCTGGAGAAAGGGACTTATATATCTCTCACAAATGGATAATAGCTGGCTCCAAATGGATTAATTCAAGCTGGTTTCATAAACTTGGGTAATGCACACTTGCGGGCAGAGAGACTGGGCACGTGACTCATGGAATCTGGAAAAGAATCCCAGATTAAACAAGATAAAAGAAAAAATGACTTCTTGCTTAATTCTCTAACACTGGGGGAAGGAAACTCTAATGTTTCACTGAGGTATGCACTGAAGGCTTGGTCTTTAACAAGTCACAAAGGGAAGCACGTGGCCCAATGAGGACAAAGGGCTTTTGATGTAGAAGGGGTAAAAATGAGACTTGAAAATGAAATTAGCAAGAGTCGTATGGTAGTAAAAGGTGCTGGGTTGAAGTTTACACTTTTAGACGTACCTGGATGCAATATTCAGTGTATCGTTGTGGAAGAATGTGGCCTGACTTTGTTCAGGTCTGGGGTTCGTGCCCGCCAGTACGCCGAGCCGATAGGCTTAAGTGTCGGAGGCTGGCCGGCTGGACTTCTGTCCTGGGTCACAGACTGAAGAGGACTGAGAGAGATACTGGTTCTCACTTAATGACTTGGGGCTTCCATACATCGCCTCGGGCACTGCCTGAAAAGTGATAAACACAACGCCAGCAAATTGGGAAGGAAAATAGGTCTTATTGTAGAAGTCCCTAAAATCCATCTCGAAGCCTAGCTACTCTTGTGACTTGCCTCTCTTACATTAAGCTTCCGTCAGACCGGAAATACCTCCCTACGACATGCTCTCTCTCCCAACATCAGTTGCTTTAGGAGAAGGCATGGCTGCTTCTTTTATAACTAATATCACTAAAACTCTGCTGGGAAGGCGAGGCGTTCTATAAACGTAGCAGCTCCCCCTGTTAAGAAGGCATTCACTCCCTTTCGGGCGTGAAGGTCTTGGCTTAAATAAGTTAATCGCCTCGACTACCCAGTTCTCCTGCTCTAACCTGAAGTTTTTAGAGCAGCGATACGGCTGACTACAATGGCCTACCCAACTTATAGGCAAAGATGCTAAGTGTACTAACTTAATGTAGTGATGTAATCTAGCCTAAGTAATAACTACGGGTTGTCTGTGACGACAGTCTACTCTACCCCTAGATAAGGGTACTTGAAAATTCTACTTGCTACTAACCTAATGCCCTGGTACTAAATCATTAGCCTAACCTACTCAGTACAGTTAAAGGGAGACGCAATCATTCCAGAGTGTGGTACGCACAGCAGTAATGTGTCGCCGGAATTGTTAAAATACATGAGGTGAGGTAATGAAGCGTGAGGATGATGAGTGGTTAGTGCATTACCAGGATGGAAATGTAATGAGGTAATTATATTTAAGTGAGGGTTAGTATCACCATTTCTAGGGGTTAGAGGGTTAGTTCTACTGGCAGAGATCAGGCTGGCTACCTTCTCTGGGTAGGTGCCAGGATCACTCTGCAATTGAATGCGACACTGTACCTCGGGCACAGGTGTCAAGGAGAGCATGTGGCTCTTGGGTTAGTTTGTTAATGATTGGTTACATCCCTTCTTCTTCTTCTTCTTATTCCTCCAGGACCTGGCTATACCAGTCCTAGGAGTAGACGGAGGCACCGACTCTGGGAGAAGGCCAGAAACGCCGTCAGGAGCAGAGGCAGTGGTAGCCTGAGGGATTTCAGGAGAACACCCTACTTCGGTCTCTGCAGCAACCGTCGTAGAGGTGGAACCTACTGCAGGGGAGGCCCTCACTCCGGCTGCTGCGACAACCGTCGTAAGGGGAAAACTCCAGGCTGACTCCTGGTCGGGCAGTTCCTGGTTTTCCAGAGGAGGTATGAAGGTGAGGTCTGCCGGAGGTTCATCCTCGGGCGACAGAGGTGAGGGTGAAGAAGCATGATGGACTGGAGATTGGCCATGGGCTGCGGTAAGCTCCATGCCTGTTGGGGGATCTCCTGTAGGAGGATCCTTGGTTAGGTTAGGCGCCGGCACTAGCTCAGGGCCAGGCGCAGAGGTCAAGTTCGGTGGTGGCTCTACATCCAGGCTGGACGGAGCTTGGCACTGCTCAGTGCTGCCAAGTGGCTCTGGCAGAGTGTTGAGGTTGACTGGACCTGTGACGGGTACCGGAGGTGCAATACCTCTCAGCGGGCCCTTGGTAATGGGAGACTTCAGGTCATGCCCTAGGATGAGGTCGTAACCTCCTGGAAGGTAGCTTGCAACTGCAAGTGTACATACCTTTGTAAGGTGAGGTCGTACGACTCTCAATTGGACGGTGGGAAGGATCATCTTACTATGATTGATTGCCTTCGATCGTGATCAGTTGCCGTCTATCGACGGTAGCCCCTCGGGGGATTTGATCTTCCCGTATCAGGGAGATTTGAGCGCCGAGTCATCAAAGGCTCTGACGGGCTTGGTGGATAATGACCTTGGAGTGGGGTGCGACGGTTTATAGGTCCCTGAGCTGGGGGTCCTAGTAACGGAGGATTGGTAACTGCCATTGCGATGGCAGGAATATTGTAATTCGCGCACCCTCCATAGTTGGCAGACATGTGACCCTTGCGGCCACAGTCTCGGCAGAACTGGTTCGAGAACTTCTTCTGTGGCATTGGATGGTAAGGCCGAGATGGCCCCACAGGTTGCGAGTCTGTGGAGTCACCAAGACTGGCAGTGTGCTCTGGCACAGGTGAAGAGTCCTCTCTGGCCGTGATTTGATGTGGAGAGGTAGCTTGGCCCTGGAGTGGTGTGGGGGAGGGACATCCCCAGAGGAGGTCCCGTCCCAATAGGAAACCTACTCCATGCCGAATTGTACGGACTACACCTAGGTGGTGAGGTTTGGTGCACCAAGGAGTGGTGACCTGCAGGATGACTGTGGGAACGGTCTTGGACTGCCCTTTGACCCAAGTTATGGCCCACCTGATGTGCTCGTCAACTGTGGCACTGGCTGGCACTTGGTCCCGGTCTATGAGACACAGATCGGAGCCGGTATCTACCGTAACTGGCAGAGTCACAGGTAGGGTAGAGCCATCCAGGGGTGCCACTGTGACTGAAGTGGTCCACACCCGCTCAGGGTGAGACCTGGACTCGGGCATAACGGCCGAGGTGGGTGTGGCACTGATCAGGTGGATGTGCCTGGTCGAAGGCACATGCTTGGGGCACCCGGGATATCCGGGGGAGTAGTGCCCTGTAGCCCCACAGGCTCTGCAGGAACCCCTCTGCTGGGCTGGTCTCTGTAAGGCATCTGACTGTTCTTGAGAGGAGGCTGAGGCACCGTTCGGTGGCCTAGGAGGGTTCTGAGGAGGTTTGTGGCTCGCAGCGCTCTTGAGGCGGCACTCTGCTGCGAGGTGACCCACTTTCTTGCAAACGTTGCAAGTCCGTGGGTGTCCTTGGTGGGCGTCCTTTGGCCGAGTGGATCCAGAGAGATGACCGGGTGGCACTATGCGTCGGTGGGCGGTGCTGTGAGAGGGGTTGAAGGTCTCCCAGTCGTCAGCCAGGCAACAAGCCTCCGCAAGTGTCTTGGGTTGCTTGTCGTTAAGGTGCACTGCGAGTGGCCCAGGTACACACTGGTAGAGGTCTTCCAGCATGATCCTGTTAAACAGGTCCTGGAACTCGGTGCACGACATGGCGTCAAGCCACCGCTGCCCGGCTTGGATTTTGTGGTAGGAGTAATCTCCCCAGGCCCAACCAACTTCCTTTGCCTGACCTCTGAAACGCTGCCTCCACCTCTCCGGGGTGATTTCATAGGCCTTTGTAATGACCCGGCGAACTTCCACCATTGTCCCCTCGCTGACCCTGATCCAGTGAGCGGAGGGCAGTCTTAGCCTTTCCGTCCAGGTGCTTGCAAGCAGGGCGGCCCTCTCTATCTCAGTGGTAGGGTAGTTTTCGAATAAGGCTTCCACTTCTTCCAGCCATGCCTCGGGCTCATCCTCAGTCCACTTCGGGATGAGAGCGTTAATGCTGGCAATAGGATTGGACGACACCGTAGGCGTGGGGCTGGGAGCTGGCTGCATGGCTAGGGCTTCGGCGTTCACCTGTCGTGCCTTCTCCACCTCGAGCTCCTTCTCCTTGAGAGCTAGCTCATGCTTCCTCTCTTCTTCCCTTGCCTTTCTCTCTGCTTCTTTTTCCTTCCTCTCTTCTTCTCTGGCGGCTCTCTCTTGCAGGAGCAGATCATCCATCTGCCCCTTCACCCACTGGGTGAGTTCCTGCCCAGTGTAACCGGAGTTCGTGCCCAGAGCCATGAGTGTCTGGAGCCTCTCCAACTCCATGAATATATGTGGTTGGGCAGCCGAAGCCATTTCTTTAGGCTGCAGTGGAGGCTCGGATGAAAAAGTCTTAAAGGACTGGGTGCTCTTTGGCACTTTGGGGATTGGCACCTTCTGATGAGGCGGACAAATCAAATGGAGTGTGCGGCGCACGTCACACTAATGGGCGTTCCGCAGGACGGACACGCAGGTAGAATGGCTACCTGTACGGCCTGTACAGGTGCACGGCACTTATGAGGAGGCGTTCCTTGTCTGGAGCACTGGTATTGTGCTGGTGTGTCCCGTCGGACGACACTAAATGCAGTATACTTAAATATACTGAAGAGAAATGGTACTGCTCGTAGCAGGGGGTAATAGTGGAGGAGAGAAAGTAAAAGGTGGGAGTACTCCAGCAGCCAGTCGATGGACAGGGTCAAGAATTAGTGGCACTGTGAAATAGTAAGACCTGACGTGCACTGGTGGTGGCCAGTCCTAGACTGGTAGGCTTCCTTGCCTGGAAGTAATGAATTTGCGGTGGCACACTGTGCGGTTTGTGCTTGCGGTACACGCAAGTCTTTTGGGATAAAAATGAACAAGACCACTCGGGCAACGACAGGTAATGGAAATTTTAGAAATGCTCAGTCCCTCGCTGAAGTACTCGATAAATGAAATAAATAAATGCTTGCAAACTGCAATGGACACAGGCGCGTACGTATCACGCTCAGTGTAAATGAAAGTCACAAGAGACTAAAATAATGTTAATTCTGCATGCTATAATTAATGGTAAGATGTAGTACTCTTGGCTTCGTGAATACTGGGTTCTCTCTCACTCTCTCGGAGAGGGTGAAAAATGATATATGAATGAACTCCCTTATATTGAATTGAACTACTAATGTTAGTTTAATATGACGCAACTTGCATTAAATTATCTACTTACGTTAACGTTTACTGAAAGAATTGCTTTTGAAAAAGTTTTATGAAAAATGATAACGCGCTCGCGGTGAACGATGTTTACGTTAATGTTAGTGGCTTGTGATTATGAAATGATTTGCGTTTTAATATGAAATTTACAAAGACGCGTTTTACGTTATCAATTCTTGTAAGTGACTCTACTTTTAAGATTTACGTTAACTTTACGTAAGGACAAGTGAAAATGACGGTAAGGATTTTAAGATGAAAATGTTAGCAAACAATTGTAAAAAGTCAAGGTTACGTTTATTACTAAGTGTAAATGAAACTTTCGCTCAGCGAGCGAGTGAGCGATTGACGACGTGAAACGCGGTGAGCGGGAAGAGCGCGGGCTAGCAGCACGGTGTGCTAGCAGTGATGGCGAATCAGCTGATTCTCTGTAAATGCGAGGCGATTTACAACACAAAATTCTACTTTCTTATTCAAGGCGAATTACGTTAATTTTTCTGGCAGAACGATAGATACTAGTACCGAGATTGATATTATTTACGTTAAAACTTTGAGACTTACGTTACTTTGCTTAAATTGTTTAGATAATGCTTAACGAGATAACAAACATGGCTGCCGCTGTGAGTGAAAACGAAGGCTGGCTGGCAGGCATGAGATTGCGCGTGCGAGAAGCTGAATTAAGCTGAGAGGTAAGTGGTTACCAACACTTGGAATGAAAACTAAGTTAGAATGAATTCCCCTAACTTATCACAGACACTATTGTACACTTCTTTTGCCGTAACTATTAGTAAAACACTCCTAACTAGCTAGGCTTTCTAATACAGCAATAAACCCTGCAAAAAAGCCCACTTCCTAGTTTGATCTGGTCCTTTCTGGCATCTATCTAATACACGTGCTCTGTCTCGTCCGACGAGAACAATGCGATTTACAAAATAACAGAATTCGCTCGGCGCTCTGGCCGTTACAATATAATAATATTTCTCACTTCACATTTGTTTAAAACACTTCTAAATAAAAATACTTAAACGTACCTTAAGCTAACATAAGGTATAAATAATCATATTAAAAAGAATGGATATACCTTACCGTGAGTCAGTGTCTGTCTTCTTTCCCTGCAAGTGTGCTTGATTTGCTTTTTGTAAAATAATTTACAGTTTACGTTTTACAACGGATAACGCGATTTACAAGCTTTTTTTAAGCAAGCTAGGTTCAAATCCTCGGCGAGGGCGCCACTTTTACGTATAAGCCCGGCCTTGAGAGAGGCTATATACGTAAACGGAAATAATTGAGGGATTTCAAGAGGAAATTGCTTTAACTTTTACCGTAACTGATATTATGATTAATTTTGTTAATTTCAATTAGAGGGAAAAGGTCGCCAGAAAACTCAGCTCGTTACTTTACAGCTAGTTATTTACAAAAGGCCCTTACTGGCCTGGAGAAAGGGACTTATATATCTCTCACAAATGGATAATAGCTGGCTCCAAATGGATTAATTCAAGTTGGTTTCATAAACTTGGGTAATGCACACTTGCGGGCAGAGAGACTGGGCACGTGACTCATGGAATCTGGAAAGAATCCCAGATTAAACAGTTAAACAAGATAAAAGAAAAATGACTTCTTGCTTAAGTTCTCTAACACTGGGGGAAGGAAACTCTAATGTTTCACTGAGGTATGCACTGAAGGCTTGGTCTTTAACAAGTCACAAAGGGAAGCACGTGGCCCGATGAGGACAAAGGGCTTTTGATGTAGAAGGGTAAAAATGAGACTTGAAAATGAAATAAGCAAGAGTCGTATGGTAGTAAAAGGTGCTGGGTTGAAGTTTACACTTTTAGACGTACCTGGATGCAATATTCAGTGTATCGTTGTGGAAGAATGCGGCCTGACTTTTTTCAGGTCTGGGGTTTCGTGCCCGCCAGTACGCCGAGCCGATAGGCTTAAGTGTCGGAGGCTGGCCGGCTGGACATCTGTCCTGGGTCACAGACTGAAGAGGACTGAGAGAGATACTGGTTCTCACTTAATGACTGGGGCTTCCATACATCGCCTCGGGCACTGCCTGAAAAGTGATAAACACAACGCCAGCAAATTGGGAATGAAAATAGGTCCTTATTGTAGAAGTCCCCTAAAATCCATCTCGAAGCCTAGCTACTCTTGTGACTTGCCTCTCTTACCCTTAAGCTTTCCGTCAGAACCGGAAAATACCTCCCTTACGGACATGCCTTTTCTCTCTCCCAACATCAGTTGCTTTAGGAGAAGGCATGGCTGCTTCTTTTATAACTAATATCACTAAAACTCTGCTGGGAATGGCGAGGCGTTTCCTATAACGTATAGCAATATATTATTTATATATTTTAAATATATATATATATATAGTATAAATATATATATAAGTATACCAGACATATATATATATAGATAATATATATATATATATATATAGTATATGTTATATATATATAATATATATATATAATATATAATTCTATATATAGTATGTATATGTATATATATATATAGTAATATATATAATATATAAATATATATGTAAGTATTTATAGTATATATATATGTATTATATATATATATATATATATATATTTATATATATATATATACATAGTACATATATATATATATATATATCTATCTATATATATATGAATGTATATATATATGTCTATATATGTATATAATAGATATAATATATATCTATCTATTTATATAAATATATATATAAATACCTATATATATTATATATATCTATACTATATTATATATCTCTATATTTCAATATATTATATATATTATATCATATATATATATATATAAGTATATATAGATATATAAAATTATATTACTCTATACATATATTTAATTATCAAATATCATATATTTTATATAAATATATATATATATATCAATATATATATATTATATCGTAATCTATAAGGGTTTTTGGAGCTTGAATTTCAAGGCAATAGTATATATATATATACATATATATATATATATATATATATATATATATGTATATATATATATATATATATATATATATATATATATATATATATATATATATATATATTGTGACGAAGTGCCAAGTATCTGGTTACCACACTTACCATTTATTAATTGATACTTCACAAAAGCCAGACACCTGAACCCTCATCACAGGTACTAAACGACTGAATACTCTAAAGGCAACAGTGATCCCTTAACAACTTACCAGTATTGCAGAAAATCGACTAGTTCATCAAAACAGGTGTGAGGTCATCTTTTAATTATTAAATTAATCAAAGGGCATCATCTCCATCAACAACTTTAAAAGTCTAAGTTTTCCCTGATTTCAGAAGTCTAAGTACTTCCCTGGTTCTAAGTCACTGTAAGTTAATGAAGGAAAACAGATCAATTACCACTCTATGTTTCTACCTAACATCAATATAATCATATACTGGTATAAAATAAAGAAAACACTTATAAAAATTTCAAATAAAAAAATTTATTACTAAACTCAAAATTTATAAGTGAAATTCACAATATCAGGGAAAATTACTGTTACTTGAAAACAAAGTAAAGTTTAATTAATTCTTGAATCAATTACGTAAAATTAAATCAAAATTAATTTATCACAAAATTCAAGAAAATTAATTCAATCAAAATTCAATAGTGTTAGGCAATAATTGAAATTTTGAAATTAATTCACAAGTGCTAAACAACAATAAAACTTGAAAAGAATTCTAAGTAATTGCAATTTAATTCACACATGTTAAATTTAAGTAATTGTGCAACGATTAATTAATGAAAATAGCTAAGTTAATTAAATTGTGAATGCAAATGAAAATACAGAAAAATGTGGAAAATATCAAAGTTTCAAAAAGTATTAATCACACAGAATATAAAATAAAAAGGCACACTTCAATAAGAAAATGGACAGATGCACAAAACATAAAAATCACTTCAAATGAATAAACACAAAACACAAAAATTTGCAATGTGTAAAAGTGTAAATCTTTACACTCAAAAAATTGTAACTATTAGTTTTTACCAAACCTTAGTAACCATCTGTTATTAGTTATTAGTTGCTACCTAACCACTGTTCCTATCAGTTATTAGTTGCAACTAATAAAAATATAACACACTTTACCTTTTTGGTATAATAATTTCTTTCTTTCTTACTGCAGCTTGTTTCACACTTTCACAAAACCAGGCGCTGTTACAACAACAATGTTGTTCAGATTCCACAAAAAACACTAAATAATACTGAATAATCTCTAAGAAATATCAAATCTTTAATTTACAAATTACGAGTGACCATTTAATAAGTACGAAATTGTTACGTTACTTTAAAATCAAGTGCTATGAGAGAGAGAGAGAGAGAGAGAGATGTGAAAGGTTTGAGTCTTTAAGCCTGAATGAAAAACTTCTCCCTTACGGAAGCTGGACTGGAGATGACACAAAATGTTTTTGGCAATAATGCTTCCAGAAGCTTCAAAATCTTACGCAACTTTACATACAAAATGTGTAATCTGCACGTGGCTTTGACAAAGACATACGCGTATGAGACCAGTCTGTTAAAAAAAACGACACGTACTCGACTCGATCGACCGAAGCAGGAGTCCCTTATCATACTTGATGACAGAATCCCAAAACACAATGAAGACTCGAGCTCGCTTATCAAACGTGTTGACAGATTAGGAAAGCAAACAGAGATCTCGGATTTCCTTTAATCTCACAGCGCTGACATAATAGGGAAACAATCGTAGTTTCGAATGGACAAAGAAAATCTCTCTCTTTCTTCATTCTGTTATATATTCTTTTACAATATGTTATGCAAAATCTGAACACACATTTAAAACATCCTATCTCTAAGCTATCTAGGAATCTGAAAAAATGTTGCAAAATTCGATCCTA
This sequence comes from Macrobrachium nipponense, assembly GCF_015104395.2. Taxonomy (NCBI): domain Eukaryota; kingdom Metazoa; phylum Arthropoda; class Malacostraca; order Decapoda; family Palaemonidae; genus Macrobrachium; species Macrobrachium nipponense. The sequence goes on along the minus strand of NC_061110.1, from coordinate 66,836,694 downwards.
ACATTTTATACAGTCAAAGAGGGGAAATAGGCATTTTGACAGTAGCAATATATAATATACCTCCCCCCAGTGGATTTTTTATCACGGTGTTGAATCCATCGATTCGCAACGAGATAAATAATCAGCAACTACATTGTTTTTGCCACTAATGTGCTGCACTCTTAAGTTATACTGTTGCAAGCACAAAGACCACCTGGTCAGTCTTTGATTATGGTATTTCATTCTCTGGATAAATGATAGTGGATTGTGATCAGACAACACTAAAATTTCTTCATTCCTAGGTCTATTCACATACACTTCAAATTTTTTCAAGGCTGTGATTAAGGCTAAAGTTTCCTTCTCGATTGTCGAGTATACTTTCTGACGTTTTTTCAATTTTGTAGACATGAAGCACACAGGATGGTAGATGTTATTTTCATCTTCTTGAAGTAGAACAGCTCCAATGCCACAATCCGACGCATCAACTTGTATCACAAATTTCTTGTTGAAGTCTGGAGCTTGAAGTACTGGTCTTGAAGTTAAAATGGCCTTTACCTTCTCAAAGGATTCTTGACACACTGGAGTCCAAACAAACTTAGCTTTGGGACTAGTTAAGTCTGTCAAGGGAGCTACTACAGCTGAGAAATTTTGGCAGAAACGACGATAAAATCCAGCCATGCCTAAAAATCTCTGTAACTGTTTCCTGGTAGTAGGTGGGGTAGCCTTACGGATACCTTCTACATTAGCATTTACTGGAGCAAGAAGGCCTTTCCCAACTTCAAACCCAAGATACTGCACAGTTGCCTTTCCAAACTCACTCTACTCTAGGTTGACTGTTAGTCCTGCTTCTTGAAGTTTCTTGAAAACGTTCCTCAGAATCTTCAGATGTTCTTCCCATGTTGTAGAGTAACTCACGATGTCATCTGGGTATACACCTACTCCTTCTATTGATCCTAGCAGTTGATCCATCACTCGTTGAAATGTTGCAGGTGCATTCATCAGACCAAACGGCAGAACATTATACTGATACAGTCCAAAAGGAGTAATAAAAGCTGACAGCAACTGGCATTCTCATCTAAGGGAATTTGATAATATCCATTTAACAAGTCTATCTTGGAAACAAACTTGGCTTGCCTAATATTATCAAGTAACTGATCTATAAGAGGCAAAGGATAATTATCAGCCACACTGATAGAATTCAGTTTCCTATAATTAGTACACATCCTAAATGAACCATCTAGTTTCTTCACTAACACACATGGAGAACTGAAGTGACTTGAACTGGGTTCTGCTAATCCATGTTGCAGCAAATACTCAACTTCCTTCTTCAAAACATCTCAATGATATGGTGATAAGCGATAGGCTCTTTGCTTGAAAGGTCTTCCATCTTCTTGAATTTTGATTTCATGCTTGGTCAGATCAGTACGTCTAGGCACATCTGTAAAAATTTCTGGAAAACTTCTAATTACTTCACTTAAGTCTTCACCTTGTTCAACACTCAGATGTTTCAGTTTATCCTCCAAATTTTCCAAAATTGAAGAATTATTCAACTTGCTTTCAGCTCCCAATTCGTAGCCATCATCGTCTTCTGTAGATAAAGTTGTTTGGGTTACTGACACAGCTTCAGTTTTAGTTTCTGAGAAATAAGGTTTCTAGAGGTTCACATGTATCTTCCTTTGTCTTCTTCTTCTTTCTGGTGTTTCAATCACATAAGTTCTATCACTTAACTTCTGAATTATCTTGTAAGGACCTTGAAATTTATTAGTGAGGGGAAATCTCTTGACAGGTAAGAACACTTAACACTTGTTGACCAACACTAAAACTTCTTAGCATAAAATCTCCTTTTCATTTTCTCTTGACTCATTTTCAAGTTTTCTAAAGAGAATTTTCTAATCTCTTTCAACCTCTTCCTTAAGTTCTTCACATACTCTCCTTGGCTTTCCTCTTGATTTTCTTCCCAATTTTCTGCAAGAATCTTCAACGGTCCTCTAACTTCTCTTCCAAAAATCATTTCACTAGGTGAACATTCCATACTTTCTTGATAAGCACTCCTAACTTCAAACAACATTAATGGTAAACCAACATCCCATTCTCTTCCTGACTCAGAACAATACTTTGTCAGCATACTTTTCAATGTCTGGTGGAACCTTTCTAAGGCACCTTGAGTTTCTGGATGATAGGCAGAGGATAACTGTTGTTTCACTCCTAACAAATTCATCACATCCTGGAATAACTGAAGTAAAGTTTGTTCTTGTGTCACTTTGTACTATTTCTGGTATACCAAACTTTGAGAAAAACTCCACAAGTTTTTCAGCAACTATCTTGGCAGATATGTTTCTAACAGGGATTGCTTCTGGATATCTTGTCACAGGACACATTAATGTTAACAAATACTCATTTCCTTTCTTTGTCTTCGGCAGTGGTCCAACCATATCTATAATCACTTTGTTAAAGGGTTCTCCTCTAACTTCTATAGGTTGTAGGGGGGCTTTCTTGATGGTTTCATTCGGTTTTCCAGCTATCTGGCAGGTATGACACTCACGACAAAACCTGCTAACATCTTAGTGAGGTCCAGGCCAGAAAAAGTATTTCATGATCTTCTCCACAGTCTTCCTGATTCCCATATGTCCAGACTCATGAACTACTGCTACCACTTTCTTTCTCAACGGATATGGAATCAAAATTTGATGATATTCGCCCCATTCAGCATCTCCTGGTATACCTGTAGGTCTATACTTCCTCATCAGCAAACCTTCCTTCAGATAGTAACAGGTAGGAGTTTGTTTCATCTCTTCTCGATCAACAACTCTGAAGAACAAATCAGTTAACGATACATCCTTCCTCTGCAAGTCCATTAGCTTCTCTCTTGTCACTTGACCAACTTCTAGGGTTGAATTATCAATATCTGCTAACTCGGCTACTGTAGTTTCACTACTGTCTTCAGTAACACTTTGACTACTCGGAGTCTCTTCAGGAACATCAGGTTCTTCTTCTTCGTCGTCGTCATCTTCTTCATGGGAAATCTCTTCTTGTTCAGCACTATGGGAAACTTCACTTCCCTGGAACAATTCTTCTAAGCACAAAGATCCTTCACTTGATCCTTCTTGGGTGTGTAAATCCTCAGTTTCTTCACTTGCAGTCGTAGTCCTCTTCATACTTCTGGTAGTTACACAACTAGGAAACAGGTGGGGGTTATTCTTCTCCAACTCTACTGTAGGACTAATCCTCAATGGTTTGTCTGTCACTACAGGACAAGGAATAAATGGCACACCACTAACTTCATTCCCCAACAGAACATGTACACCTTCCACAGCCAGTGTTCTTTACAGCAAAATCAGCATTCCCTGTCACCAATTCACATGACAGATGTAAGCGGCATATAGGAGTTACTTCCTCTCCTCCTATACCCTTCAAAATAACTGAATCTCCAGTGACTCTTCTCCAGCTGAGGGTGAGAACCACGTTTTACCACACTATGGTTACTCCCTGTATCATGTAATATCTTGACTGGTATCTGCACACTTCCTCCTTGAGTTGACAGCATACCCTCATAGATATATGGCTTAAAAGCCTCCACACTGCTAAGCCACTCACTGCTTGAGGTAACATTTTCACTGGTTGCTAAACATTCAGCTTGTTTAGTCTCATTCTTCTCTGGAGTCTGATTCTTTCCCACACTGCTCTTTGTAGTTTGTTTCACCTGGTCACCTTTCACTTCTTGACCAACTGGCTTTGACTTCTGTTGATTCTGGTAATACTCTTGACTGTAGTGTCCTACTCTTCCACACTTGAAACAGACAACATTAGGTTTCTGTATCTGTCTTGAAAAACTGGATGAGGATTCCACATTAGCTTGCTGAGTTGTATTACCTTGTGTACTCTTGGTAATAGCACTTTTAGGTTTCCCATTAAATTTGTTCCTGTTATTTGGGTAAGACTTAAAACCTAGGCGTTGTTGCCTCTGGTACTTGACGTTGTAATTACGTTTTCTACTGATTATATTGTAATCTTCACTCAGTGTAGCAGCTTTGTCAAGTTTCTTCACCTCTCTCTCTCTCAAATAGGCTCTTATATGTTCAGGAATTCCTTTAAGATACTGTTCAAGAACAAGTAACTCTTCTAACTCATCAAAAGTTTTAACTTTAGCAGCTTCTACCCAACGTTTGAAACACCTTCTCACTTTGTAAGCATAATCTAAGAATGTTCCCTTCTCATCTTTTCTTAAATTTCTGAATCTTTCATTGTGGTACCCTGGGGTCATCTGGTAAACTTGTAGCACACTGTGTTTAAGTACCTTGTAGTCTTTACACTGATCAGCTGTTAAGGCTAGATAAGCACTTCTCCCTTTACCAATCAAGACACTTTGTAGCAAAACAGACCATTTATCTTCTGGCCATCCCATACCTGAAGCCACTTTCTCAAAGTGATCAAAAAACTCATCTGGAGCTTCTTCAGTAAACTTAGGGATTAACTTCTGTACTCTTACTACATTAAATACAGGGTCTTGATTACCTTGGTTAGGGTTAGACAGTGTTACATGTAATGTGGATCTAGCTCTTATCAATTCCATCTCCCTTTCATGTCTTGCGATTTCTCTTTCCTCTTTTATCCTTTCTCTTTCCTCTTCTGCTGCTTTTTCTTCTTCTCTTTCTCTTCTTTCTTGTTTTTCCCTGTCTATGCTTTCTCTTTCAGCATGCATTTTTAGCTTAATCAAATTCTCTTCTGCTTCAATGCGTCTAAGCTCTAACTCTGCATCACTTTTCTCTTTCTTTTCTGCTTGCTTATTTATGAGATCAGCACGTTCTACATTCAACAACTCTTGAGCCAATTCTAACTCATCTTCATCAGTTATTCTACCAGAGTTTATCAAGGATTCCATAGCAATACATCTTATTTGTGCCTTTACCATACTAGTAGACACATAACCACCACATGCCACTGCTAAAGCGCTCCACTGTGCTTTAGTCAGTGTGGTTTCAGACAACACTTGGGTGGAAGGGGCTGCTAAAAATTCCTGAACCTTGAACTGAGCTATTTTCCTCTAAGTTATCAACTTACAATTCAATACAATAAATGCAAAACAAAAACTATATGGTCACTCTTCTAACAAAATATATCCCTAACACCACCAGTATATACTAGAGTGATAATGAAATCTGCTTTCCTGGATCTCTCGGCACCATTAATTACTTGGGGGGAAAGTGGCCAAAGATCTGGTTACCACACTTACCATTCATTAATTGATACCTCACAAAAGCCAGACACCTGAACCCTCATCACAGGTACTAAACGACTGAATACTCTAAAGGCAACAGTGATCCCTTAACAACTTACCAGTATTGCACAAAATCAGACTAAGTTCATCAAAACAGGTGTGAGGTAATCTTGTAAGTAATTAAATTAATCAAAGGGCATCACTCCATCAACAGCTTTAAAAGCCTAAGTATTTCCTTGATTTCAGAAGTCTTAAGGCAAGTTAATGAAGGAAAACAGATCAATTACCACTCTATGTTTCTAATTAACATCAATATAATCATATACTGGTATAAAATAAAGAAAACACTTATAAAATTTTCAAATACAAAAATGTATTATTAAACTCAAAATTTATAAGTGAAATTCACAATATCAGGGAAAATTACTGTTACTTGAAAACAAATTAAAGTTTAATTAATTCTTGAATCAATTAAGTAAAATTAAATCAAAATTAATTTATCACAAAATTCAAGAAAATTAATTCAATCAAAATTCAAGTGTTAGGCAGTTTGAAATTTTGAAATTAATTCACAAGTGCTAAACAACAATAAAACTTGAAAAGAATTCTAAGTAAATGCAAATTAATGCACAAGTATTAAATTTAATTAATTGTGCAACAATTAATTAATGAAAATAGCTAAGTTAATCAATTAAATTGTGAATGCAAATGAAAATACAGAAAAATGTGGAAAATATCAGTTTCAAAAAGTATTAATCACACAGAATATAAAATAAAAAGGCACACTTCAATACGAAAATGGACAGATGCACAAAACATAAAAATCACTTCAAATGAATAAACACAAAACACAAAAATTTGCAATGTGTAAAAGTGTAAATCTTTTTACTCAAAACATTGTAACTATTAGTTTTTACCAAACCTTCGTAACCATCTGTTATTAATTATTAGTTGTTACCTAACCACTGTTCCTATCAGTTATTAGTTGCAACTAATAAAAATATAACACACTTTACCTTTTTGGTATACCAATTTCTTTCTTTCTTACTGCAGCTTGTTTCACACTTTCACAAAACTAGGCGCCGTTACAACAAAGTTTGTTCAAATTCCACAAAAAACACTAAATAATACTGAATAAACTCTGAAGAAAGATGTGAACGGTTTGAGTCTTTAAGCCTGAATGAAAAACTTCTCCCTTACGGAAGCTGGACTGGAGATGACACAAAACGATTTAGGCAATAATGCTTCCAGAAGCTTCAAAATCTTACGCAACTTTACATACAAAATATGAGACCAGTCTGTTAAAAAAAAACGACACGTACTCGACTCGATCGACTGAAGCAGAAGTCCCTTATCATACTTGATGACAGAATCCCAAAACACAATGAAGGCTCGAGCTCGCTTATCAAACGTGTTGACAGATTAGGAAAGCAAACGGAGATCTCGGAGTTTCTCTAATCTCACAGAACTGACATAATAGGGAAACAATCGTAGTTTCGAATGGACAAAGAAAATCTCTCTTTCTACATTCTACGTCATATATTCTTTTACAATATGTTATGCAAAATCTGAACACACATTTAAAACATCCTATCTCTAAGCTATCTTGGGATCTGAAAAAATGTTGCACAATTCAATCCTAACATTTTATACAGTCAAAGAGGGGAAATATGCATTTTGACAGTAGCAATATATAATATATATATATATGTGTAATATATAATGTATATATATATATATAAAATTATATCTATAAGATATTAGATATATTTATATAATATAATATAATTATACTATATATATATAAATAATTAATATATATATGGCTATATATTCTATATATATATATATATATATATATATATATATATATTATATAGATATATATATATATATAGCATATATATATATATTATATATTATATTATTGCACTGATTTTTGAAAAATCAGGGTTAAAACCGCAGTGGTGTATTTTTCATATTTTGTCGACTGCTGCGTCATTGTAATATACTTTACAACTTGTTCAAAGGGCTAATGTAATAGAGCCTTTCAAAAGACTGAAGTAACATAGGTCCGTCCGACAGCTGTAATCTCGCAGCATTCGAAAACGAAGTATTCAGAGGAATGAGACGGAATCGGGCTCTCTCTCTCTCTCTCTCTCTCTCTCTCCTCAAAAGTTATGTCCGCGCTAATGGTTGCATTCCTGAAACGGAGAGTGATTCAATGGTGAAAGAACAGCGTCTCTTCTAATGACATTAGACATTGGGCGTTGAATGACTTTGTATGCGAAAAGAAGATAGGTCAAGTGACACATAGATTTACCTATCAGTTATTATAAGAAAAGGGACTTTTACTTTCTCTAAAAGAAAGCTGTTGAGATGGATATGTGTCTGTCCGCCCTCAGATCTTATAAACGACTGAGGCTAGAGGGCTGCAAATTGGTATGCTGATCATCTCCCCTCCAGTCATCAAACATAAACATAACAGCAGCCCTTCAGCCTCAGGTTTTTATATTATTGAAGGTTAAAGTATACATGATTGTGCGTCTGGCACCGCTAACAACACAGCCACCACCGGGCTGTGGTGGAGTTTCATACTGCATTATACACTACAGAAAACGCGATTGCGGTGGAAGAAACTTCGACGCACTTTGTACTTGTTTATTATTGTGAAGACTCTCCGCTCCTATGAGGAATCCAGAAACACTGAAGTCAATAAAGCATTACTATGATCTGACAGGTAAAAGATCAGAGCCTTATATTTTAAGTAAATCCTTTATGCGATGGAGTCTTTCTGTTTGACTCAATATAGTTCGCCCACTTACACTTTTACTTAACCTTAAAAACCCAATTGCGTAAACCACTGCTAATAACGTCGATATAATCACGCTAAACTCCATGTATGTATTTTTAAGCGGGAAACTTGTCATATTTGGCCGGTGAACAATCGGCGCGTCGTGAGCCACGAGTTCCTGAATGACGCCTCACATTCCGATTTACTTTCCATGTCTGGGTCAGTGTGATAATAATAGTAAGAAACCTACAGGACTGGTCACACAGGTACGGGATGTCTGCACATGTACATACTGGCAATAAGAATTTGTATATATATATGATATATATATATATATATATATATATATATATTATATATATATATATATATATATTCTTAGGAAGATGAACTCAAGCTTCCAAATTCAAGCTTCCAAAGAATTTGGTGCTCATTCGGAAGTAAGAGATGGTAAAATGAAATACAGAAAGAAGAGATTTCACTTACTGAAAAGAATAAAATAATAAATAGATAAAATGTATTGAAAAGCAAGGAGAATAGCATCTTCCCTTAAGCTTTTGAAGTTCCAGTTGCATGATATCCTCAGGGAGACTGTTCCACAGTCCAAGCGTGTGAGGAATAAAAGACCTCTGGAATTGCGAGTTCGACAGCGAGACACATTTACTGCATATTGTGTTGCTGTTCAGCGAATCTGATTGCTCTCGGGAGATGGAAGGGATCAGGGATCAATTGTGAATGTGAAAGATAGCTGTTAAGATAGCGCTTTTGAAAGTGACAAATAAGTGACGCATCATAGTTGATCGGAGTCATAACTACTAATACTAAGAAAGAGAAACCTATTACCACGAACCACTATATAAAAGAGATAAATCTCTGGCAGAAGCAGACTTCCACACCGGAGAACAGTGTTCTAGTAAAATGCACTAAAATAGGTTGCATTGATTTCATAACTTATAGATATATGAGGCCTTATGAACAATACCTAAATTTCGTGCGGTATATGCTGAGACT
>NC_061110.1:66815195-66822695 GCF_015104395.2 Macrobrachium nipponense | reverse complement strand
ACTCCCAAATGCCTGTATGAATCAGCATCATTTCTTTTTCCACTGACCTTCCATAGTAACTTAATAATTCTTGCCATACTACTTTCGTTTACCCTAATGACCTCATCCTTGCTCACATTTACTCATAGCTTTCTTATCTTCCAAATACTCTTTGAGGTTTTGAATAGGTTCTCATGTTTCAATTTATTGTCCCCTATCAGTATTAAACTATATGCAGACAACAACCATTGCAGTCTATTCATGGTTATTTCTTACTATCCTACAAATTGGGACCAACATATAAATTCCTTTTTTCACATTACTCTATCTTTAAAAATATGAAGCAGTCAAGGAAACCTAATGACCATTGTTTCAACCCCACTTCAACACCAAAGAAGACACTTCAATCTATATATTTGGATATGTTTTACGTCAAGATAACAGATATGAATCACTGTCAAACAATTTATCTTTTATACCGTCCATCTTGAACACGTTCCTCATGTCTATTGTAATCTTTTTCAGGTACCATGTATGTCAGACTTCTAATTGATTTCCAAATCAAATTCAGCATACCATTTTGATTTGCCTTTTGTAGTGTTTGACTGTAGTTTGTTTCAAGGGGACTTGCACTGGTTATCATTTGTCCTAAATACTTCAAAGACTCGACCTCATTGATCCCCTCTTCTTCCAGTGTTATTTCATACCTTTGGGTTACATGGTCCTCATTATTTCTGTTTTTCTTAAATTTATGTTGAATACCATCTATCTATGATGCATTCCATTAAGTAAGTGTTGTAAATTCTTTGGTAATTTGCTGATTGAAATGGCATCATCTGCATATTTAAAGTTACGGCTTTCTGTCGTCACTCCAGTCTAAACTTCACTCATCTCCAGCCACCTCTTTATTGTAAAGTCAGTGTGCAGGATGGAGAGTAAAATTGCCTGACGGTTTTCCTGAAGTATTACTATTTCACTAAGCGAGACTCGGTTAACATTAACTTTGCATATGATTCCTTTATGGATAGTTTTCATTAGTTCTACATATTTGACAGGTATGGTATTATGACAAGACTTATTAAGTTATTGCACTCTGGATGCTGGCAATCGACATTAGCTTTGTGTCTGGTTCCTTCATTGATAGTTTCCGTTATGTAGTTTTACATATGTAACGAAAATACCATTATCACAAGTTCTCTCAAATTTTGCTCTCTAGACGCTGTCACATGCTAATAACCAATAAAAGCCTTCAGAAGTACCAATTGACTTCGATATACTGCTGAATAGTATTTCTCAAGGCAAATATTTGATCTGTGCAACTCTTGCTGTTCCCAAAACCAGTTTGTTTATTTTCAAGCATTTTATTAATTTCTTTCCCCAACCTATTGAGGATGACATACTGACTCGCAATCATCGTGGCTAGCAGAATCCAAATCAGTGTCTGTGCAGTTGCTACATTCCGTCAAGCCGCCTTTTTTGCTGTGTTGGCTGCTGTGACTCTCAGTTAACAATCGAAAAGCTTTGCTTCCCCATTCCATATTCTTCAAAACAGGCTAGTTATTACAGAAGTATGGTTTCATTTTCATCTATAATCGTCTCTGCTGTGGTTTTGCCATAGCCTGGTGCTTTCCATCTCAAGTTTCTTGACAGCTGATTTCACTACAAAACACAAAAATTTATTCATATGTCCAATAAAGTTTTTTTTCCAGCTCTTTATACAATATATCAGTCAGGATATTCCCTGTATGTCGTTTTCATGACCTTCTGATGTTATTATACATTCATCCCTTCCGTGCACTGGTATTTTTTTTTCACCAAAGAATATTTATTGGCAGTTCTGTGGGCTACCTGAAGACCATTGCCACTCCCTGAATACGTGGCTTTGTCTGATAGTTTTGCCAAATATTCTCTCTTATCTTTAATTGTTTACGGTCTTTTTCTAGGTTACAGTATCTAGGACGTTCTACTATGCTTCTTTTCAAATCCTCCGTAAAATTTTACGGCAATCACCTTTTGCTTTTGTCTGTTTTCTTGATTGTGTCCCATTTCTCATCCGGTATCCAACTTATTTATTTTGTAAACCCATATCTTGACAATGCTTTTCTAGTAAACTGGTACACACCTGATATTAATCCAATTCTCATGATTGTCTGCAGATGCTCAGTATGCTCTCTAAATCTGCGGACGTTTTCAATATGCAGTTGCAAAAGTCTCTTGTGTTCTTGACCTCAGTCTCCTAAATTCGTAATTGTATAGCGACTAGATATTCTTCCTGAAGGTCTTGCTTACCTTCTTCTCGGTATTTATGTTACTTACCCTGTTTTTCTCTCTTATTTTCTGACACTATTTTTTTCCCTTATTTTGTGACTATATGCTTATCCTCTTGAGATTTATCTTTAATGAACTAATAACAAATTTACTAGGGGTTTGATTGGTACATTGTCGTAAATAAATACAACTTAATATTAGCTCCTGTTATAAATTTACTCCACTAAATATATTAATATTTTTCATGAAATCATCTTCATATAATTGCTTGCCTGTTGTATTCCATCATCACGCATTCCTTTACTCACCAGCATTACTTGCTAGACCCTCCACCATACCCATGAATTATACATATTATTCATCTAGACCTCCAGGTTTTCATCCCATTTCTCCTTGAAGCTCTTCACATTTTCATTTCAAAGGAATTTGTCTTAGACACAGTTGCAGCTCCCTTTTCACCTCGTCCTTCCAGTCTCAACTGTTTTAAGTGTGGCCTCAACCAGCTATATTCACCATCACATAAACCTGTACTTGTATGTAATCTAGCAAACTCCCCTTCACCATTTTCCTTTTAACAAATATATTGTTAAGATTCATTATTGGAAACCATAAATTTCCAAAGATCAAGTTCCTTTCCAGTCACATATTCTCAAGAGACTCTACTTTTATTTAATGTGGATCCTCCATATCTTCCATGCCTTCAATCACTTAGCACAATCACCCTTTAACATGTTGCAAACCCAGTGAGGTACAGATTCATACTATCCCAGAAAAGTATTCTTTTAGCCCTCGTTCTATTCTTTTCGTAGACCTTATATACTTGCTGTCACCAGTTTATCTCTTGCCTTACTCAGAATTTGACATTTTTCACATGTCCCCAAGTTCTACCATATTCTGGGAGTGCTACCCTTTTCATACCCATTCTTCTTACCTAAGACATAGTCATATACTTTTCTTGCATACACTGCCCTTTCACTTTCCAATAGTATATCATATATATATAATATATATATATATTATATATACATATATATTATATATACTATATTATATATATATATATATATATATATATGTATATATATATTATATTATTTATAGTATAAATATTATTATATGCTGCTACTTTAATACCGCATATATCTTCTCCTTGACTGTATGAAATGATATATAAAAGAGTTTTGTAACATTTTGAGATTCCTTAGCTAGTTTAGAGTTATAGGATGTCTAAAATGTATGTTCAGATATTGCATAACATAATTTAAAAGAATATATAATGTAGAATGAAAAGAGAGAGAGAGATTAACTTTGTCCGTTCCAAGATAGAAATTGTTTTGGTAACTTGTCATCAGCTCAGATTAAGATCTCGAGGTTTCCGTTATGTTTTGGATACATGTCAATCTTAATCAGTCTTACTTGCTCGAGGAGTCTGTTACAGATGCATACTTCTTTGTCGATAACCACGTGGAGATTTCACGATTTTTCTGTAAAGTTACATCATATTAGAAGCTTCTAGAAAGATTGCACCATCTTTCGCATGCCCAAAACGTTTTGAGCCCGTCAGTCTCTTGAAGTTGCCCATACAAAGAGAGAGCGAAAGTGTTCATTATAGACTTAGAATTCCTGGCGTTTAGATCTCTCTCTCTCTCTCTCTCTCTCTCTCTCTCTCTCTCTCTCTCTCTCTCTCTCTCTCTCTCTCTCTCTCTCTCTCTCTCTCTCTCTCTCACGTCACTTTTGAATTCATATCAACGTAATGTAAATTGGTCACTCATAACTTTTAGATTTCTGACTTCTTAGAATTATTTAGTATTATTTAGTGGTTTTGTGGAATCTGAACAAACATTGTACAAGTGTGTAACGGCACCTTTTTCTTTTTTGAAATATGGTGAATTGTGTGGTGAAATTGTGAAACGAGCTGCAGCAGCAAGGAGATTGGTACCAAGGTAATGTGTGTGATATTTTTATTAGTTGCAACGAATAGTTACAAAGGTTTAGAGAACTGATAGTTACAGTGGTTTAGAGAACTAATAGTTACAATGGTTTAGAGAACTAATAGTTACAATGGTTTGAGTGAAACGATTTGAATTTGTAAACATGCAAATTTTTATGTTTTGTGTTTGTTTCATTTGAAATTATTTTTTTGTCTGTGCATTTGTTCATTTTTTTCTTATTGAAGTGTGTGCTTTTATTTTATATTCTGTGTGATTAGTGTTTTTGCAATTTTGGTATTTTCCACATTTTTTTCTGTTTTCATTTGCATTCACAATTTGATTAACTTAGTAATTTTTAATAATTAATCGTTGCACATTTAATTGAATTTAACACTTGTGAATTAATTTGCATTTACTTAGAATTCTTTTCAAGTTTCATTGTGAATTGATTTCCAAATTTTAATTTTTTTGTAACACTTTTGAATTTTGATTAAATTAATTTTCTTGAATTTTATGATAAATAATTTAGATTTGATTTTAATTAATTGATTCAAGAATTAATTAAACTTTGCTTTGTTTTCAAGTAACAGTAATTTTCCCTGATATTGTGAATTTCACTTATAAATTTTCAGTTTAATAATAAATTTTTGTATTTAAGATTTTTATAAGTGTTTTCTTTTTCACCAGTATAATTATATATGATTATATTTAGCTTAGGTAGAAACATAGAGTGGTAATTGAGCTGTTTTCCTTCAATTTACTTGAAGTGAGTTAGAACCATGGAAGTATTTAGACTTCTGAAATCAGGGAAATACTTAGACTTTTAAAGTTGTTGACGGAGTGATACCCTTTAATTAATTTAATTACACATAAGATTACCTCACACCTGTTTTGATGAACTTAGTCTGATTTTCTGCAATACTGGTAAGTTGTTTAAGGGATCACTGTTGCCTTTAGAGTATTCAGTCGTTTAGTACCTGTGATGAAGGTTCAGGTGTCTGGCTTTTGTGAAGTAATCATTTAATGATTGGTAAGTGTAGTAATCAGATACTTGGCACTTCGTCACAATATATATATATATATAAACATATATTAATATATATATATATATATAAATATATAATATATAATATATATATTATATATATATATATATATATTATATATATATATATATATATATATATATATATATATATATATATATAAATATATATATATATAGAATGATGACTTTAGGGGACTGTTATATCTTCGATTGTGAGAGAGTCTTTTTACAATTGGCTTGTTAACCTCGTGCTCTTCTCCACAGGGCTGTGAATTACTCCAGTCGATTAATCGATTAGGTACCAAATTTACTGTTGATGTTATCACGCATAGAATAGCTTTTGAAATGATGTATTCAATCATATTACCCTTGTCGAATAAATACTACCATCCAGTTTTGATTGAGGTCCTTTTAATAATATATATATATATATATATATATATATATATATATATTATATATATATATATATATATATATATATATATATAATATATATATATCTAATAAAAGGAGCCCATAAAAACACCAAAATGTAGAGAGAAAAGTACTATATTTCAGAGACTGCTGTCTCTCTCTTCAGGTATATGTATGAGAAAAGTTTACAGAAAAGGTGGTATTTATACCAAGAGATTCGTCCACAAGTAAGCCAATTTAGGTCACCCCCGCTGATAATCTTCCTTTAATCTTCTTAAGCGTTGGTTGAATGAACTGCGTACTGCGTCGACGATGTCCGCTGTCCAATTCCCTTTTGAGATGTTCATTACCTGCTTCTCTTTTATTAAGGCCGATTCCATCATTTGACTCTTGTACCGGCAGTTTGCTGCTATAAATTACACGTGACATATTCCAGTTTATTCTATGGTTATGTTCATTTATATGGTTGAAAATAGCCGAGTTCTGTTGTCCATACCTAACTGACCGTTTGTGTTGTATTAATCTCTGGGGAAGTGATTTACCTGTAAAATCCGATGTAAGATTGGTCACAGTCCTGGCATGGGAGTCTTTCATATACCCCAGAAGGTCTTTGGGCGATGTCTTTTGTTGGACGTTAATCAGGGATTTGGCTAAGGTATTTGGGTAGGTAAATGCAAAAGGGTTGGATTTCCCAAGGGTGTGAGTTACTCTCTTAATCGTCTCCAGGTGGGGAATTTTTATTTTATTGTTGGGTGTGTCTCTGGTCTTGTCTTTAGGGGGTCGGTAGAAAATTACGTTTGCTTTTTGAATTGCTTTCTCAATTATTGGTCAGGATACTTTAAAGATGAAAGTTGCTTGCGAATTAGTTCAAATTCTTTTTCCAGGAAATCTGGGGAACAAATTCGTAAGGCTCTTAAGAGCAGGTTGCTAGCTAGACCTATCTTGATAGTATTGTCATGATAGCTAAAGTAGTGAATATATGAAAGTGAGAACGTTGGTTTTCTGTATATGGTAAATTTTGTATTCTGTCGTGTCTCTGATTATTAAAACATCAAGAAAAGGAATTTTGTTGTCTGTTTCCCATTCAACTTTAAATTTGATGCTGGCACTAATGCGTTTAATTTTGAGAGGAATTCATTAAAATTACCCCACTTAGTTATACCCAAATGTTTAGTATGTCATCCACGTATCTCATCCACAGCATGTTTTTGGGTTTTATTGCATTTATTACTGTAGTTTCAAAGTATTCCATGTACATATTGGCTAAAAATAGGACTTAAAGGACTACCCATACTACACCCGAATTTTTGCTTGTAGAATGATTCCCCGAATGAAAATACGTTTATTGATGCACATAATTCAACTAACTTTATTATTTTGTCAAGTGCCAAAGGGAAATGATCTGAATAGGGGGATAATTTTTCCCTTAAAAACTGAAGAACGTCCTGTACTGGTACTTTTGTGAATAGGGAGTCTACATCAAGGCTTAAAAGTTTTATGTTGTGAGGGTGGTATATGCTGCTCTGAATTTGTGACAAAAGTCTTCCGAATGTTTGATGTGACTGGAGAAAAAGTGCCTAAAAAAGGAGAAAGGAGGCCAGCTAACCATTTAGAAATTTTGTAATTGAAAGGTCCGGCGCATGAAACGATGGGTCTGAATGGAAGATTGCCTTTGTGAGTTTTTGGGAAGACCATAAAAGTAGGGTAATTTAGGATTAATTACTTTAAATTTCTCTAATATTCAATACTCTTTTTTGTCTTGGCCAATTAATCTTACTTTCCGAAAAAATTCTGTGGGAACGTTCTGGAGGGGATTTTTCGTCAGTTTTTCGTAAGTATTTGTGTCGCTAAGGAGCT
>NC_061110.1:66757695-66810195 GCF_015104395.2 Macrobrachium nipponense | reverse complement strand
GTGCAAGAAGTCCTTTTTTTTATTTTGTCTAATCTGGGATCTTTTCCAGATTTGCCGAGTCATGTGTCCAAGTCTTTGCGCCCGCAAGTGTTGCATTACCGAGAGATTTTGAAAACCAGCTTTTACGTGAATCTCATTTTAAGCCAAATATCATCCCCTTGTGAGAGATAATATTAGTCCCCGTGTGGACAAGCTGCATTTACTCTTTCTCCAGGGCAGTAAACGGCCTCTTGTAAATAAATGTATGTAAAGTAATTAGCTGAGTTTTCTGGCGACCTTTTCCTCTAAAAAATAATAATACCAAAACCCCCCTTTTAAGGTAAGTTAATATCCAGTTACCTTTGATTTTCATATACTACTTTCGTTTACGTATTTGAGCCCCTTCAGGCCAGGGCTTAAAATGTAACTATATATATATATATATATATATATATATATATATATATATATATATATATATATATAAGAAGAAAGAATGAAATGCACACAATACCAGAAACTGGCTGAGAGATGATGTGCGGAAGGCTGTCTTCTTCAGTTTCTGAATAGGACTAATTATTTGTGACGACTGGTAATAATTTTTATCCTTGCGAATGACTTGACTCTTTATTCTTCCTCTTCCACAAATGCATTGAAAAGCTCAGACAATTCATAGAATGATTTCATGATATGAAAAGCCCTCCCCATTTTGTGATTTTTGCTGCTTGGTAACTGAAATACCATATGAAATATTAACCACAACATTATGTGGTGAAACATATATCTGTGAAGTACCTATGTAAATCATGGGCATACACCTCACGTCAGAAGCTAAGAGAAAAACTTTGTTTCACTAAGCAAATTGATAAGATTTAAGAGAGGAGAAAAAGAATACGAGATATATGGATTAGATCGGACACGTTACTGAAGAGCAGAACCACTCTATCACCTGGAATAGAGAATTTAAGTACTGCCTATCACGTTAGGTGGTCTTAGAGATTTAATTTCCTTAATGGAGGACCATCGGGAGTGAACCCTACTCGATGGGGGTACTGCTGGATATTCTCAGTATGGTTTTTGACTTTTTTGTTGCCACTGTGTGTGTGTGAACCTCACTCTAAAGCAAAAGAACTGGCGACTGAGTTAGCTACTGAAGGTCTGCCTTGCGTCTGGTAAAGAAAAGGGTCTTTTCCCTACTTTGGTCCAGGATTTATCTTTAGAATTCAAATGCCAGCAAGGGAGTTATAGTTGTCGCATTCTCACAAAAAGTATAAAGGTATGGAGGAAGCAGATGAAAAACCCATTCACATATCTGAAGAGCTGAGTCAGTAGATGGTGATTGTAGGGAATGGTTTAAGGTGACTAAATTAGGTGCATTATGAGTCTGGTTATATTTTATAGACATTGCAATCCCCTAAATTCTATTATATCTCATACTACCATCGATACACACACACACACACACACACACACACACACACATATATATATATATATTATATATATATATATATATATATATATATATATATATATATATATATATATATTGTGTGTATTACGTTTTTGGTTCCTCTGCAATTGCAACAGATCTGAGAAGCGATTATTTAAAGGATAAATTACCTATAGGGACCATAGTCTAAACGAAAAATGAAAAATAGCGGATTAGGGCCGACTTCAGAATGAAGGAGTTTAGGTAAACTCAGAGGTTTAGTTCAATTACATATATTTTACTACTTTATTAGAGTAACTCTGGATTACAACTGAGGGGCGTTAAAGAATACCTGGGTTCGTCAGTAAGATGAGTGCAGTGAGGCTATACTCGCTCTGCAGAACTTGGAAGGTCGGAAATGTTCGGTCTTGATGAAAAAGAATAGCGGAGGTTTGATGAACCCCTGAGACGCACATCACATGAGTCCACTTCCCACAACAAGACCCATGGTAGATCATCTGTAAGTAAATTTTCAATGCGACATAAATACACTAGGTACAGACACGTGGTCGGGGTTTGTTTGGACAAAAGACTAAACATATTCCTTTCTGCTTTGCTTACATTACTGAGAAATCACAGGGGTGTAGAATAATGGATTTACACGAAGGGTTACCCTGCGTCCCGGTAACAGTAGCAATAATATTCACAACAAGGATTCTTAATTACCCACAGAGCACTATGGGAGGAACCAAGGACCATAAGTAGCTTGTAACAAAGAAATGGAAATCACAGTAGTAGAAATAGAATTGATTGACTGCCTTGAACCATTACTTCACACATTACCTTATTGCTGGATTCGTCGTTCCTCAAAGGCGGCGGTGATGGTGGGCACACAATGGAAAGTAAAATAGCACTTGTCGTCGTCCTGAGGAATGGAGGGGGGGGGAAGGGGTCTGCCAGGTGAGACAAGTGATCCTTGAGATGGCTGGCGATCGCCTAAGGAGGTTCCTTCCATTGCAGTCCCTTTTTTATATCTCTGCCAGGTAGAAGCCAGGTGTGCATCCGTCTCTTTCCCTTCTCAGTTCCCAGATCAGTATAGTTCGATGTGGCCAAGATGGCGGCTACTTAATCTTCTGCCGTTCAGTTAGGCTGGTACCTTTGGAAGCAATAGGCAACGTTGGGCAGTCTATCGGGAAGGAACAGCTGTAAGTCATAGCGATAGCGAATCATAGAAGTAGTGGAAGGGGACTAGAGTGGCTACCGCTTATGGATTTGCAATTAAAATAACTAAATTATTAGTTATTTGAGCTTGTTGATATAATTTAGAACACACACACACACACACACACACACGAGGAATGGAGGGGGGGAAGGGGTCTGCCAGGTGAGACAAGTGATCCTTGAGATGGCTGGCGATCGCCTAAGGAGGTTCCTTCCATTGCAGTCCCTTTTTTATATCTCTGCCTGTAGAAGCCAGGTGTGCATCCGTCTCTTTCCCTTCTCAGTTCCCAGATCAGTATAGTTCCATGTGGCCAAGATGGCGGCTACTTAATCTTCTGCCGTTCAGTTAGGCTGGTACCTTTGGAAGCAATAGGCAACGTTGGGCAGTCTATCGGGAAGGAACAGCTGTAAGTCATAGTGATAGCGAATCATAGAGGTAGTGGAAGGGGACTAGAGTGGCTACCGCTTATGGATTTGCAATTAAAATAACTAAATTATTAGTTATTTGAGCTTGTTGATATAATTTAGAACACACACACACATGTGTGTGTGTGTGTGTGTGTGTGTGTATCTGATGAAAGGAGCCCATAAAAATACCAATATATATATATATATATATATATATATATATATATATATATATATATTTATTATATATGTCACCCCCACTCATAATTCTTCTTTAATCTTCTTAAGCTTTGGTTGAAGGAAGATTTTATCAATGATATCTGAATCCCAGGCACCTGTTGAGATGTTCATTACCTGTCTTTGTTTAATCAAGGCTGACTCTATCAATTGACTTTTGTACTGACATCTGCTGCTATAAATTATACTTGACAAATTCCAGTGTATTCTGTGGTTATGGTTATTTATATGGTTGAAACTAGCTGAGGTCTGTTGTCCATACAGTCCAGGCATGGAATTTTATATACTCCTGTGTGAATGGAGGTTGTCTTTTGTTGGACGTTAATCAGGGATTTGGCTAAGGTATTTTGGTAGGTAAAGGCAAAATGGCTAGATTTTCTGAGAGTCTGGGTCACCGTCTTAATCCTGTCTAGGTGTGGAATTTTTATATTATTGTTGGGTGTCAATTTGGTTTTGTCTTCATGGGGTCGGTAGAAAATTACGTTTGCTTTATGAATTACTTTCTCAGTTAAATGGTCAGGATACTTTAAAGATGAAAGCTGCTTACGAATTAGTTCAAATTCCCTTTCCAAGAAATCTGGGGAACAAATAGGTTGCTGGCTAGGCCTATCTTGATAGAAATGTCATGATAACTGAAGTGTTGAATGCATGAAAGTTAGAATGTTGGTTTTCTGTATATGGTAAATTTGTATTCTGATCCCAAAATGTTAGAATATCATCTACATATCTCATCCACAGCATGTTTTGGGGTTTTATTGCATTTATTACTGTAGTTTCAAAGTATTCCATTTATAGATTGGCTGAAACAGGACTTAGAGGGCTACCCATGCTTCATCCGAATTTCTGCTTATAGAGTGACTTCCCGAATGAAAATACGTTGTTAGATACACATAATTCAACTAACTCTATTTTATCAAACGTCAAAGGGAAATTATCTGAATAGGGGGCTAATTATTCCCTCTAAAACTGTAGAACGTACTTCTCTGAACTTGTGACAAAATTCTTCCGAATGTTTAATGTGACTGGGAGAAAAAGTACCTAAAAAAAGGGAAAAGGAGGCCAGCTAACCATTTAAAAATTTTATAATTGAAAGCTCCGGCACATGAGATGATGGTCATATATATATATATATATATATATATATATATATATATATATATATATATATATTATACATACACACACACACACACACACACACATATATATATATATATATATATATATATATATATATATATATATACTATATATTTATATATATATATATATATATATATATATATATATATATATGTATATATATAATATATATATATATATATATATATATATATATATATATATATATGTATATATATATAGGTGCGTGTGGTCTGTGAAATTGAGGCGTTAGTCACATTCAGAGTATGCGTGTAAGAATAATTTCTTGGAAAGCTTTTAAGCTGAAAACTTCCATGTCAAAGTTAGTACAAGACGACATTCCAAATGCTGGCTTGAAAGCTCGACTATTTGAAGGATATATATATATATATATATATATATATATATATATATTATACATACATGCATACATACATACATAAATATATATATATATATATATATATATATATATATATATATATATATATATATATATATATATATATATATATATATATATAGCTTAGTGCCAGGAGCCAGGAGTTAGTCCATATTAATAATCACCAATGAAGGGAAGAGGACACACACAGATGTACATGCTGTCTTTATTGCGACGTTTCGTAATTATCAAATTAATTGCATCATCAGGCTGTTAAAATGAAAAATTAAATTCCTAGTAAAATTGTAAAAACAAAACTAAAAATAAAAAATTCAGAAATGCAAAAGCTAAAAAAATTATTCTTACTAAGTGTACAAATTATACACATTAAAATTAAGGAGCTTAAATTATTTAAAAGGACATACATTAAAATGAAAGATAAATGAACATAAAATAAGCAAAAATTTACAAAAAAATTGAAAGCAGCAGTGAACAGTTACAGAACAAAGAAGTTAAGGACCGACCTAGAGGAGTGACAGCGTTAAACTAAACGTAAACATAAAAACATAAATAAACAACACAAGTCAAGACAAATACAGAGGGGAGAAAGTCGTATGGGTGTTCAACGACGGAATAAGTTGTTTAATAAAGAGCGATTCTAGAATAACAAGGTCGTGAGGGTTGGTGGTATGGCCTAAAATACAGAAGTCTTTATTATCGATATATGTTTTACATATTTTGGAGTAATTTCTAATATTGGAGTGCTCTGGGTTTGCAATCCTGCTGCCAGTACAGAAGCTTATGCCACGATGAGAATCGATACGCACCTTAAGAGTCTGCTAGTGGATCCCACATAGGTCCCTGTTTGACATTCAGGGCAAGTATATTTATAAATAACACCAGAGGACATAGAAGGTGATAATCGCTCCTTCGAGGTAAAGAGGGAACCGATGGTGAAAGGGTTCTTAGGGATTAATTTTACGTTTATGGCATGAAAATGTTCCTGAATGATTTCTGTGAACTTTTTGTGAAATTTAATGTCATAGGTAAATGGAAAGCATGCATAGAACCTAATTTTAGGGACAGTTAAAACTTTTGGTTTAACAATGAAATGTTTTTTCAGTAGGTGATCTAATTTACTATTAACTAGCTTAGCAGGGAAACAGTTATTGTTAAAAAAGTCAATTAAAAATGTTATTTCGTTTCTGAATTTTTTATTTTTAGTTTTGTTTTTACAATTTTACTAGGAATTTTATTTTTCATTTTAACAGCCTGATGATGTAATTAATTTGATAATTACGAAACGTCGCAATAAAGACAGCATGTACATCCGTGTGTGTCCTCTTCCCTTCATTGATGATTATTTATATATATATATATATATATATATATATATATATATATATATATATATATATATATATATACTGAATGGTGCCGTCACTTCTAAAAAGTCGAATCTTTAATAGGAACAGTATGGCCAGCAGAAATGTCAGCATTTTCAGTTAGAAATTTATTAATTTTCAGCACCAACGTTTCGGTGATACAAATCCCATCTTCAGGGCTAAAAGTAGAGAAAATGAAAAATCCATACATCAGAGGTCAGACTAAAATGGAGCAGAGTAGTAAATGATGCTTTAAAAAATGAATAAGTAATAATAATAAGTACATTAATGAGCTTTAAATGAAAGCAGAATAACAAGTAGTTAAACAAGAAATTAACGTGAAAGAATAAAGCTACTAAGTATAACGACACTTTCAGGAGAAAGAAGGAAACAAGAAATATTAACAAAAAAAAAAACAATTGAACATCTGAGAAAATTACATTATTCTCAAAGACAGAAGAAAAAAGTATTTTAACATTAATCCTAATAAGCAAAAAATGTCTGTAGTTCAAATTACAAAAGTGTATAAAAGCAAAAGCGTCGAGACGAGAACTCACCGGCACAGAAGCATGTAAAAGACAGAATAAATATATTTTTGACACCAGGGAAGCAGAGGCGAGAAGGTTGAATGGATGAATGGTCTATTAGGCAATGCTCAGTTGTACTGGAGTTGAATCTTTGTTGAGGGTTTGGTGATAACTGTTTAAGGAAGAAGGACACGAGAACGGGTGATGACCGGTTATCTGTTATCTTTTGAAATCACTGTACAGAATATTATGTTTACATTTTATTGAATGGTTGCGTATTGCAGAGAATTCCTTCTTGGATAAAGCTAATCCTGTCCGATGACTAACACCTCCATGGCAATCGACGTAAACTTTCAACAGCCGAGTGGAATTACCCACATAGGTTCCCAAATCCCATTTGAGACAAGTAAATAAATACACTGTTGAAGATCACATCAGTTCTGGTAGGTTGCTTTGAACTTGAAAAACCTGATTTTTAAGGGGTTTTTGAGGGAAAAAAAAAAAAAAAAAAAAAAAAAAAATATATATATATATATATTATATATATATTATATATATATATATATATATATATATATATATATATATATATATATATATATATATATATATATAACATATGGATGCATACTGCCAAGTACGACCGGGTTCGAGTTTTACATGTTTGTATGTTGAGCAAAAAGACATACACAATTCTTTTTTAGTACATTAAAAGTGGATGTTTTTGGCTTAACAATTACAGTTGAAAACTCTCTTAAGATTTTCTCTAATAGGTGCGATAGATAAAGAATTTCTCAAATAGGTGCGATAAATAAAGATTTTCTCAAATAGGTGCGATAGATAAAGATTTTCTCAAATAGGTGCGATAGATAAAGATTTTCTCAAATAGGTGCGATGGATAACAATTTCTGCTAAAATAGTTTTGCAAGAAAATTACTTCATGAAATTTGATCCCATTGCATGATGAATTATACGCCCTACATAATAAAGTCTTACATGCACTAATCCAAAAAAAAAAAAAAAACGTATCGTGTGCGTATCTTTTGTGTGAAAAAAAAGCCCAAAAAACGGAGGACACTGATCAAGAAACAGTTTTTCTAAGTGACATAAAAATATTGCCAAAGGGGAGACCCAAAAGAGACCCCATTTCTATTCCATTAGTTTGTTTGTAAATTTTATCGTTAAAAATGAAATAGTTATCCATCACAGCCAATTCAACAGTTTCCTAAAAGAATTAGTATGGAAACCTTCAAAATCACTATCTTCATTGTTCACAAATACACTTCTCTCTGAAACTATAGATAAATATAATAATTAGTCGTTTGTTTCCTATTGAAGATAATGTTTTTGAATAGTAAACGACATTTGTAGCTTAAGGTTTGTTTATAAATCACAGTGATTTGATAAAATGTATATGTATATATGTTCATATACATATGTGCATATTTATATATAATATATATATATATATATATATTATATATATATATATATATATATATATATATATATATATATATATATATATATATATATATATATATATATATATATATTATGTATGTATATATATATATATATATATATATGCACGTAAGCTTAAAAAATCACAGTAGATGCACGTGACTTCATTAAATAAGCGAATACCACAGGAAAATGATAGGCAGAAATCCAGGCGCTTTCGTCTTTACTGAGACATTGTCAAGAAACGAATGAATACCAGATGGTTAATTGTCAAAAGGGTAAAAATTAAAGTGATAATCCAGGATTATAGGGTATCACACGGTCACAAACCTAAACAAGCGCCTCAGCGGTGTGGTTGGTATGGTATGAGCGTCCTACCTCGGTGGTTCGCGGGTTCGATTCTCGGCCATTCCATTGAGGAGTGAGAGATGTGTATTTCTGGGATAGAAGTTCACTCTCGACGTTGGTCCCGTTGCTGAGTAACCACAGGTTCCATGCAACGTAAAAGCACCAAAAAAAAAAAAAAAAAAACCTAAACATAGATTTAACCCTAACAGAAACTACAGCCAATCGTATAGTCCAAAACATGTAAAAACTGAATATATTAATTGTGTTGCTTATATGTATCTACAACTTTTTCATTATGAAGGCATCAAGTTTAAATAAACCAGACTTAAATTTAGAACATTTCCATTATTTGACTTGATGAAGCAAGATTCAATGATATTCCTTTTAACTGTGTCATTACAAGGAATTAAGGCTCTTGCTTGACTCCAGTTAATAGGATGATCTAAATCTCTCATATGTACGAATAATGCATTCGATATTTGCCCAGTTCTTACAGAATATTGGTGCTGTTTGAGACGTTGTGAAAGAGATTTACCGGTTTGTCTGTAATAGACTTTATCACATTTTTGCAAGGAATTTCATATATGCAGCCTGGAAGATCTTTAGGAGAAGTTTTCGTTACTAAACTCTTGACATTAATATTACTGAAAACAACATTCATGTTAAAAAGCTTTAAAATTCTAGGAATTTCTGAAAACCTTTCATCATAGGGTAATTTTAGAATGTTTTTTAAGGCTTTGTTCTCCGGTGAAGGGATTTTTAGAATAACCTTCATTAGTGGTGGTTTCGCGCGATCGAGGTTGATAATGAACATCCTCCAAGTTAGAGAGGTCGGAGTGGAGTAGCCTGTGAATGGGGTGGTGAGCCTAATAGAAGGACGGAGCGATTAGGTCAATGTGAATAAAGTACCTCCCAATCAAATGTATTATTTAGATTTTGAAGAAAAAATGCATGCATCATTGAAACCCTTTCCCTCCCTATTAATGGTATTTATTGGACACCGATAAGAAAAAAGAAAATTAAGCCTAATTGAATCTCCCCTCCATCAAAGGTAGGCTTGCTTATTCATTACACCTATCAAAGATTTCAAATGTATTTTTAAAAATCTCTCCCCTTCCATCTAAAGTAATCATCAGAACCTGTCATAGGCACAGACCTAGTCATGACGAGGCTGCAGGACAGAGCACGCTGGAATTCAATGTTCACAAATGAATGTTGCTCAGTTACTTTTACACTGCATAATCGATATGTAAAGCCATACTTTACTACTGTTACTAATCGTTGAAATTATATTACTTGCAGGAAAAAGAATAACATTTAAAAGATTATCAATTTTCAGGGTTTCGCTCCCCACCTCCCCCCCCCCCCCCCCACCCACACCACCCACACCACACATCATCCCAGGCTACTCTGACCTCCCGCTACTAACCTTAATCATGGAAAGAAATGCTAATGATAACAGTTATTTTAACATTCCCCTCACCAACAAACGAAGCCTTAAGATGCAAATGTTTATAGAAAATTTTCTGCTCAAAATTACTTATTCTTTCATTTGCCAAAATATTTGCATAAACTCATGTTACACCCTGTATATATATACTATATATATATATATATATATATATATATATATATATATATATATATATATATATATATATATATATATATATATATATATATGCATATATATATATATATATATACCGCACATATCCACAGGGGAAAATACGAGACTGGTGTAGGTCCTGACCGGTTTCGGCTTATTTTCAAGCCATTAACAATGGCTTATTTTTCACTTGTGGCTATGTGTGATAAACGAATCACGTGCTAAAGTGATTATATTATTATATATATATATATATATATATAATATATATATATATATATATATATATATAATTATATACATATATATATGTTATATATACCATATATCACATATATACGTATATATATATATATATATTATATATAATATATATAAATATATATATGTAATGTTTTTATATATATCTATATATACAGGGTGTAACATCCTAACCCTATTTTCCAGTCACAAGGGTATTCTCACTTCTTTTTCCACCTATTTGGAAAGCTGTTCCAACCACTTGGAAGCCCTGAGCTGGGTTCACTGTCTAGAATGAGTTTTGGTTAGGCTCAGTTATCATGTTGTAGTGCATATCCATAGCTGAGCCCACATTAGGATGTACAAAACGTGAGTCTAGCAGAAGTGGCACTATGATGCCAGAAATTTCTCATTGTTCTGCTTACCATTACCAGCACCTTGTAAGGAAGAACTTTGTTCCTCCAGTTTTTGCTATACTTGTTGAGGGAGTTGAGATGACAGCCTTGTCTCTACAGAGCCCTACGTCACTGTCCTTTTAGTTTTGATTTTAGAGATGTGATGTCAGATGCAACCAGCCAATCATAAGCTGACTTTATTTGCAAACTTATTATTATCATCATTAAGGTCATTAAAATTACTCATATCGGTAATTGCACCTGAATTATATTGCAACCTTCATCCAAAACTCAGAACAACTATGAATCAGCCTGTCTCAGCATTGGGTAGATTTTAGGGAATTATTTTGATACTCTTCAAATTTTTTTTTAAGCCAGGAAATGAAGATATGGCTTAGGGCTTCCCTACAAGCAACTTAAAAATAAACAAAAAGCTGTTAATAGTTGGGAAAATAGAATCCAGAGGTCCATACTAGACCTCCTAGTTCCTCCAAAACATTACTTCACTCACGGACCCATGTTGCCATAAACCTCTTAATCTAAATCAACTAAACAAGATACAGCTCATCTCTGTTTGCTAGTCAGATGCATATATTAGACCTCTTGTGTCTTGGACAACCTTTTATTTGTGGCTGCCTGTAGGTAAGGGTCCATGCTGGTCATCAGGCTTGATCTTAGCCACCAGTGGTGCTGAAGCTGTAATTAAATCTCAGTAGTAAGAATGGGCTGTACAGACCACTGAGGGGGGCAAGCCACCC
This sequence comes from Macrobrachium nipponense, assembly GCF_015104395.2. Classification (NCBI taxonomy): domain Eukaryota; kingdom Metazoa; phylum Arthropoda; class Malacostraca; order Decapoda; family Palaemonidae; genus Macrobrachium; species Macrobrachium nipponense. Next base: position 66,798,667 of record NC_061110.1, on the reverse strand, counting down.
CAACTCAGTGCCGGTCCCAAGCCTGGATAAATAGGGAGGGTTGGAGTCAGGAAGGGTATCCGTCTGTAAAATTTCCTGCCAGAACTTCTATGAAATGAGTCTTACAAGGAATTAGAATAGGGATAGGTTGTCTCCCGGAAGTGACCCACAGATACATCTCCCTAACTCTGTGGATATGGAGGGGCCACTGCATCGTAGTGAGTGCGGCTAAAGAAGCGAGCTTCAGAACTAAGATTAAGAACATTTAATGTTGGTACAATGACAGGAAGAGGGCGGGCAATAGCTGACCTTATGAAAATAAGACGAGTAGGTAACAAAGCGAGGGAACTTGGTGTGCAAATAAAGAAGGCAGAAATGGTGTTGGAATAATTCTGTCAAGTGAAATGAAGAAGGAAGTCTTTGAAGTAACTAGAAGAAATGATAGGATTATCTGGGTCAGGCTGATGATTGAAAATTGCACTGATAACATCTTTGGTGCATATGCACCCCAGATAGGATGGTCAGATGAAGAGAAATATTGCTTTTGGTCAGATGTAGAGGAGGAAATGGAAAAGGTACCAGCAGATGAAAGATGCCTTGACGGCAGAGATCTGAATGGGCACGTAGGCCAGAATAACCATGTGATCAGCCGTATATATGGTGGGTATGGCTATGGTGAAAGAAATGCAGAGGGTGAGAGAATTGTTGATTTTGCTGTGTCCAAGTATATGGTGTTTTTTTTCACCAAGCAGCAAGAACATCTAGTTACATGCTAAAGCGGCGGAAGGTCCAGCCAGATAGATTACTTGATGTATAAGAGGAAAGATTTATGCGAGGTAAAAGATTGTAAGGTAATACCAGGAGACCATGTGAGTGCGCAACATCGTTTGGTAGTGATGGACTTGGTTATGGAAATTGAACAAATAAGGAAGAAAAAATGCAGGGGCCAAAAAGGATTAAATGGTTTAAGCAGAAAGAGATTGAACTTTGTAGGCAGTTTAAAGAAAAAGTTTTAGAAGAAATAACACCTGAAATTGAAGACATTGATGAATGGTGGAACAGAACGATGGAAATAATACTGATTGTTGCTAGAGAAATATTGGGTGAGATTAATGGCAGGATGTTCGAAAATAAGGAAATGTGGTTCAATGAAGAAGTGAAGGATACAACAAAGTAAAAGAGAGAAGCAAAGAAAAGGTGGGAAGGGACCAAAATGGAAGAGGACTAGATGGCCTCTAAGGAAGCAAATAAATTAGCAAAGAAAACTGTAGCAATTGCTAAGGATAGAGCATATGATCAGCTGTACCAAGAGCTAGAAACCAAGGTAGGGCAAGGGAAGATCTTTAATCTAGCACAAATGAGAAATAAGAGTTCCAAGGATATAACACACATAAGACAGATTAAGGATAAGGATGAAAATGTACTGAGAAATGAGAGAGACACAATAAGGAGATGGGAAGAATATTTTGAGGCCTTATTGAGTGAAGAAAATGAAAGATTTCTAAGAGGAAATGTTCACACAAATTGTGGACCAGTCACAGAAATAACAAAAGCTGAGGTTAGAGTGGCACTGGGAAAGATGAAAAATAGTAAAGTGGTGGGACCGGATGTCATACCTGCAGAGGCCTGGAAGGCTCTTGATGAGGAAGGAATTGACATATTGTGGCAGTTCATGAAAAAGATTACGGAAAGTGAGATGATACCTGAAAAATGGAGAGAAAGTATATTAATCCCAATATTCAAAGAGAAAGGGGACATTAAATGTTGTGAAAATTACCGAGGAATAAATGTTCATGTCACATACACTAAAGGTATTTGAAAGAATTATGGATGAAAAATTACTGCAACAAGTTTTCATTGGTAGACAGCAACTAGGATTCATGAAAGGGCTCAGTACTGTGGATGATATTTTCGCTCAGACAAATTATGGAAAAGTACAGAGAGAGGCAAAAGGTTTTGCATATGGCCTTTATAGACCTTGAAAAGGCATATGACTGAGAACCATGTCAGGAAATATGGAGATGTCTCAGGGAGAGAGGGGTGATGGAGAAGTATGTCAGAATGATCAAGGAGATGTATAGAAATGTAAAGACCAGCATCAGCTCTACAGTTGGAAGTACAGAAAATTTCCAAGTTGGAGTCGGGCTACATCAGGGATCCGCTCTGAGCCCACTTCTGTTTATTATCGGTTTGGATGTGTTGATGGAGGATGTCAGGGAGGAGCCATCATGCTGTCTGCTCCATGCAGATGACATAGTCTTGGTAGCTGAGAACAGGGAAGAACTGGAGGGGAAACTTGAAAGATGGAGGTATGCCTTGGAGGGTACAGGTTTAAGGATAAGCAGGAAAAAGACAGAATATATGACAACCAAATTGGATGGCGACCAGCAAACAGCAATCAAATTAGGTGGAGGAAACATCAAAAGGGTTCATAAATTCAAGTACCTTGGCTCAGTGATTGACAATGAGGGGAACATGGAAGAGGAAATTAACAACAGGATTCAGTGTGGTTGGAACAACTGGAGGAAGGTGTCTGGAGTCATATGTGATAGGAAAGTCCCTATAAGATTAACTCTTTCATATCCGCTTAGTTTTGAGCAGTGTGTCCCCAGATATCCGAGGTGTCTGGGAGCGCCCGACAATGCGAAAAAATTATTTTGAAAATTCAGCAAAAATATAAATTTTATGCCAACAATGTTCATTTTGCGTTATTTTGAGTTATTTAACAAAAAAACAAAAAAATCTTTACTTTTTTTCATATTTTCGTTTCTAACCCAAAAACTATGAAAGTCAGGCGAATTAATTATTTTTTATGAGAAAGCCAATAAAATTCCCTAAATATCGACATATAAATCAATGGAAAACGAATAAGTCCAGCCTCTGAAAAAATTGATAGAAAAGAGGATAAGAAACATAGTGCTCTGCCCGGCGCATAGTGAGAATTATCGCTAGAATTCCTTTTTTTTTTAAAGAGCCCTATTTCGGTTATTTTTCATTGAAATTCCTTTGTAAATATACGAAAATGTAGAGGAAACTTTGAAGAATAAAGGGAAGGTCAAGAAAAATGGCTTTGGATACGGCAACAGTTTCATTTTGGCGTTATAAATTGATCGAAACGAAAAAAACATTTATTACTAGAATAACAATTTTTTGAAGAGCCATATCTCGGTTATTTTTCATAGAAATTACTTTGTAAATATACGAAAATGTAGAGGAAAAGTTGAAGAATAAAGGGAGAGTTAAGAAAAATGGCTTTGGGGTCACTGAGAGGGAAGTGTAGGTGCAATCAGCTGATTTCATTGTGAGAATTTTACTACGCCAGGGATTTGAGCATGCGCAGTACAGAAACTACTTTGCTGGCGTATTGATACCCGAGATACACGGTCCAAGGTATGATCTAGCCTATGGAAATCGCTACTTGTACGAAAATAAAAAAAAAATGCCCCTACCACACGTATGAAAAATTTCGGTAAATTTTATGTACCGGTACGTCAGTTGGACAGATAGGGGATAGAGTATTTTTACGTACTATTACGTCAGTTGGACATGAAAGGGTTAAAGGGCAGAGTGCACAAGGCAGTGGTCAGACCAGCAATGACATATGGATTGGAAGCAGCACCACTAAAGAAAACAGAGGGCAGAAATTTGGACGCAACCGAGATGAGGATGCTTAAATGGATGAGTGGAGTAACCAAAAAGGACAGGGTTAGAAATGAACATACTAGGGGTACAGTGAAGGTCACTGAAGCATCAAAGAAAGTGCAAGAGGCAAGGTTAAGATGGTATGGCCACCTGATGAGAAGAGAAGAGCAACACAAGGCAAGAGAAGTGATGGACATGGAGGTGGATGGAACACGAAGGAGAGGAAGACCTAAGACCAGGTGGAGAGATTGCATTAGAGATAATGTAAGGGAGAAGGGAGTACGGGAGGAAATGACACAGGAGAGAGGTAGATGGAAGAGACTCATTAAAAACGGCGACCCCGAATAGGGATAAAGCTGGGAAGAAGTAGCAAGAATTATCTGTACAGTTTTTCCTCATAGGCATACATAGTGTCATTTATACTCTCGTTTTTATGAATTCCAGACATTTGCAAATCCTGACTTATCAGATATTAGTGACCAATCCATAGTTTTCAAGGTTGCTGAAATGAATAGTGATGCTCCCAATGCTCTTAAAATCCAAGTTCAGCCGCGGTAGGAAGGGGATGTGGTGAGAAGGGCTGGAAAAGGGTAACAAAAATAACCGAAAATGACAGATATTAGTGTGTAATCCATACTTCTTGAGGTCACTGAGATAAATAGTGAAACTCCCGATGACCTGTAAGTACAAGCTCAGCCAGAATAGGAGAGAGGATGAGAAGGGGGCGACCTGTAAAAATAACCGAAAATGACAAATTTTAGTTTCTAATCCATAGTTTTCGAGGTCGCTGTTATGAATAGTGACACCCTGATGCCCTTCAAGTCCAAGTTCAGCCCTGATAGAAAGGGGGGCGGGGGGGTTGGGTGGGTGAGAGGGGATGAAAAATAAAATGACAAAAATGACAGATATTAGTGCCTAATCCACAGTTTTCGAGGTTGCTGGGATGAATAAAGACAATGCCGATGGCCTTGAAGTCAAAGCTTAGTCCTGATATGGATGGGGCATGGGGCGGGGGGTGGTGTTAAGTGGTGAAAAATAATATGTCAAAACTGTGGGCAGTGAAACTGAAGCAACTATATTAACAGGAATGGGGGCAGAGTGAGAGAGAGAGAGGAAGTGAGAGGGTGAGGAAGTGAAAGGGAGAGTAGAGGGGATGTTGGGAGAAGAAAGAGAGAGAGAGAGAGAGAGAGGAGAGAGAGAGAGAGAGGGTTTATCAGTTGTCATTCAGAGTTTTCCCTGGCAGCACTGGTTTGGTCAGCTAGTAAAACACTTCTGGATATATGTATGTTTGGCATAGGGTTTTGGTGAAACATTTGGAAGGTGCAATAATCCCAAGTAGCTGCTGTGGCTGCGAGGTGCAACACAGATAAAATTTGCTAGGTCTGTAGATCGCTTCCTTCCTACAATCTAGCAGACCACGAGGTATAAATGGCCACCACAGTCTTCTGGATCAAAAACAAGGCGTGATTTCAGCAACATTATCCGTAGAGTTTTACGAAGAAACCAGACCACTGTACCCTACTGGAGCTTGTCCCTCCTTAGGGGGAAAAGGGCAGAAGGTGACATAGTATATATGTATAGTGTTCCATTTATCATTGCTTTAGCTATGCACATCTCATAATGCTTCTAAATTAAAATTCTGAATCATTTTTCTAATCGTACATTAATGGATTTCTCTATAATTTTCTTCTTAGCTCGACTCTTTGTTTTTAGGTTTAGATTTTATCTAGTTTTTAAAGTTAAAATTATTGATATTGGAATTGGTGTATATATTATGTTTCTTTTAATTGAGTGTAGAACTAGAATTTTGCTAAGCTTTCCTACATGAGTAATGCGAATAACTTTATAAGCTAAAATAATGGCTCCTCTATTAGGTTCGCCACTGTATTAGATTCAGGCTAAATTGCCTCAGAAAATAAGCGTTGGGTCTTGTGTGAAATTTTAATATTATTGCAATTCTTTACCATTGAATTTTATTACGTTTCGAGACGGACGTAAGTGATATACAGACGTCAAGAAAATCAGTGTTATTGATTCGAGTCATGAGGTGCTAGAATATCTTTTCCTTTATTTTTTGGTTATATATGAAAGCAATTTCTAACGGAAATAGTTTTATTCCTTTACTGCCTTCAGGTTTGAGAATAAGTTTGATATTTTGTATTTTTAAAATTGCGCTCTGGAACATGAACTTTCTTCTATTGCTTCAATTTTCTCGTAAATGTTCATTCGCAGTACCTGTGTGTGTGTGTGTGTGTGTCTGCTCCTTTTCTGTGAAGGTGAAATATGTATGTATTTTGATCTTCGGTGCCCTCCCACTCCCAAATCCTACGCTTTCTTCTTCCCCCTCCGCTCTCTATTATTCATCCGCTCTTGAGTCTTCCTCCTTCCACACCTACAGCACCAGAGCGGGAACCTAAGGAGAAAAAAAATCAGTAGATACAGATGCTAATACATATCAGAAAAATGATTTCAAATCATAAATAAATGAGATTTTCTTCATCAAGCCTCTATGTCTTCTTTTGGATTAAAAATAAGTTAAAGCGTCGAAACCAATAGTTGAATGTTGGGGAATAAGCCAATTTTATTATTGCGTTGTTGAGTCATGTGTAAATGCCTCCATGGATACTGTAGCATACAGAATAATGAAGGGAAGCCAAAATGAGTGAATGAATTATAGCTAACTTTCTTACAAGTTGTGAGGATCGTTGCAATTTCAGTTCCACAACTACTTCGAATGTGGTAATTGCCAAGTGTAGCTTTATCCTGCTGAAATGAAGGATGAAGACCGTCGCCTGATCTATTTTACATTGTAGATAATAAGCTTGTTGTTATTGTTCACTGTTTCGTGTGAGGCTGCTTTTCGAGTCATAAATTATGGATTTAATTTAGGTCAGCTACATCGACTGAAAAATTGAAGTTGCAAAGACCCAATAAGAAGAGATTTCGGTTTCTGAGTGTGGACCATTTATTTGATTTAGGACAGCTACAACATGGTGTGAGCAACGTAGAAAGTTATAACATTGCCCAATACAAAATTGAAGTTTTGGAGGCGGTCGTATACTTAGTTGGTATGACGGCTTGCTATTCACAATTTATAAACATTTAATACAGTTGTCGTATGTAGATTTGACTTTCGTTCTTTCAGTTTTTTTTTCTCCATTATTGGAGGGAGAATTTATGCCGTTGTGTCCTCTTATTGCCAAAACATGTGGTGGATAGATTAATTAGTGATCGAAAGTTGAACGATGGATGAACAGCAAATCATTATTCAATCTCTGGTTTCTTACATGTACATTTCAAATCTGTTTCTGTCCTAGTACGACTGATTTAGCAGTTTTGGAAGACTTGCTTGCCTTTCATATGGCGTCTTCTAAAGGTGCCACTGTAGGATGGACTTTTTGTTGAATATATCTGTAGAAGCTATGTAGGCATTTTTTAGTTGTATATTAGCAAATATTAAAATACATATATTGAGGAACAGATATAGTGTTCCAAAGTGACTGGAACTGAATTAAATGACGGATAAGTACTATGAAAAAAAAAATATATATATATATATATATATATATATATATATATATGTGTGTGTGTATATATATATATATATATATATATATATATTATGTATATTATTATATATATAAATATATTTATATGTATAGTATATAGTACATATATATATATATATATATATATATATATATATATATACATATATATATATATATATATATTATATAGTACACACACACATATATATATATATATATATATATATATATATATATATATATATATATATATATATATATATATAAATATAATATATATATATATTATATATATATATATATATATATAAAACTGTAATAGCCACAATGCCCTTTTAACTTCTTGAATTCTTTGCTCTTTTTTTGGATACGCTTGTCACTACGAAGCCTGAAGAGCCAAGTTCAAAGAAATTTTGAAGAAATTGTGTTGTCCGGGACCGGGAAACGAACCCAGGTCCCATAATCATAAAGAGGTCACGTGGTCAGGTCGGCGACGTGACCTCTTTGTGATTATGGGACCTGGGTTCGTTTCCCGGTACTGGACATCACAATTTCTTCAATCATTTCTTTGAACTTGGATATCGGCTTTGTAGTGACAAGCATATCCAAGAAAGAGCAAAGAATCCAAAAATTAAGAGGGCATTGTGGCTGCTATTACAGTTGCATATGTATCTGGTGAAGAAGTGACCAATAGCTTCTACATATAGTATATATATATATATATATATATATATATATATATATATATATATATATATATATATATATGTGTGTGTATGTATGTATGTATGTATGTAGTATGGTATGTATGGATGTATATAGTCGACCCAGCTATTTGCGGACTCACGGTTTGTGGACTTGCGTATTCGTAGGTTTTCTATGGACCATATACATCAATTATTCACAGAAAAAATACCTATTCACAGTATTTTTCATTGATAAATAATCACATAAACCTGTATTTTCATATTTTTGTGACTTAATGCACTTTCTGTCATAAAACTATTAAAATACTAAGGTGTAATTATTTTTAGAGGGCTCTTTTTGTGTTTTAACTATCAAAATAGGCAACTCTAGCATTTTAAGTATTCGCGGATTTTAGCTATTTGCTGGGGTGTGGTACCCATCCCCTGGTAATATCGGTATACTGTGTGTATATATATATATATATATATATATATATATATATATATATATATATATATATATATATATATATGTGTGTGTGTGCACAAGGGTTTATCATTTTACGCAAAAATTAACTGACAGCTGACAAGACTGGGTGCCAATGCAGGTAACAACAGAGAGCAGGGAAAAAAACAATTAAAATTGGTGGATTTAAGTGAAATGCAACGTTGCATTTGATTAAGATTATTATTACATCAATCAGAAGATGGTTACACAGGAGCTGAAGGCACCAGCTACATGGCACTGATGTTATGTAATTAACAAATCAATTAGTACCACTATGAAAACCCCAGAAAATGTTAAACCCTTATATGAAAAATCCAGAATTTAAGGAATAAAATACTTGATTCAATTATCACCAGTCGTCAAATAATAGGTAACAGCAGCTCTTCAAACTTCCAGCCTGGAACTTGAAATGGATGGTTGCATAGGCCACCTTGGCAACGTTGAACATGGGTGAGGTACACAACTTCTTGCGTTCTCCTAATCTGCAAATTAAGGATGCACTGTAATTCTCAATCTAAACATGATTAATGTGTTGGGAGTTGTGTAAGGCAGAGTAGATAAGTAACTTAACACTGTCACGAGATAGCAAAATAAATGAACACTTCTGGTTGCAATTCACAAATATTTTCCACTTCACTTATTTCCTGAAGTAGATGCAGTGGGGAATTGAGTTATATATATATATATATTATATATATATATATATATATATATATATATATATATATATATATATATATATATATGTATGATAGCAAACAGAAATTAAGGAAGAAAAAGAATTGTGCATCAAAACAAGTTCCAAAAACCAACTGTACCTTGTCCTTTGACAATCGGAGTCTTGAAGTTGCGCCGGATTCGGGTTTATGGACTTTGGAGTAGAAAACATCTCGACCTGCACAAAGGTTGTGAGGGAGTCACGGGGGTTGCTGAAATGCCCCGGTGTGAACAGTACTGTGTCTGTTATGAGATTGGCCTTGACTGCCTTGTCCAGCAGTGCTTTATTCTTTCCCTTCCTTGTCCCTTGGTTGTCACATCTGCGGCGGGTGGCTTTCTCTGGGTTGTTGACGGTTTGCCTGGGATTGAAATTTGAAATGACTGCATGGGTGTGGAAAAGGTGCGGCGAAGAGAGAGATACAGCTAAACTGTAGGGTGGAGGTGGAGTTTTTTTGGGCAGTAGTCAGCCGACTGAATATGCTGTGACAAATTTGTAATGACTAAGGGAGTGCTGAGAAACGGCTTCTGTATGCCAGTGTGGGTGGTCTTGATTTGCTTTTTTACAAGTAATAAAAAAATTGTTCTTGTATTTCTTTAAGATCTCTTAAAAATTAGTACTTAAAACGTACATCTCATGTATGTTACAATATACATACATATATATATATATATATCTATATCTATATATATATATATATATATATATATTATATATATATATATATATATATAGTATATTTTTATTTTAAAATTTTGAGATCTGATGACATCTTACGACATCTGACACAGAGTCTCTCTTGGGAAACTTAGTACAGGTAAGTACTTAAACAAAAAATATATTACATCCAGTTTTTTTATGGAAAGCAATGGAAAACTTTTTGCTACTCTAACCCTTGCATGGGATTTGGCTTCAATCCCCGTCTCAGATGTCTGGCAGTCAATTAAAGGTTTTCTGAAATTGTTTCCATATGTTGAGGACAATTTTACTTAGTTTTACATTTGAAGGTTCACCTTCCTTGTAAGAGCAGTTAGTAGGACAGGCCACTGCTGAAAAACTGGGTACATGCTCTAATAGCCTAATAGTTCCTAAGGAAGGGTTTTTGTTTTGCCATATAGACTCGTACCAACTCATCATGTAGAGGAATGGTTTCCTCCTACAAATTCTTCCCAAAAAATTTATATATATATATATATATATATATATTATATATAGTATATATATATATATATATACTTTAATGCTTTTAGTCTTACAATTTCATGGTACTTTAGAGATGAGTTTATGTCATGTATTATCTAGAATACTGTCCTCGGTATTTCATGATTAATTGGTTGTGTGGTATATCATTAGACTTCATCACTGTTACTGTCTACTCCTTGAACACCGTCAAGCACTCCTTGCAACATTCTCTTGTACTGCACACTATATTCATCAAGCCAAATTGCAATGTTGTGTCTAAGTTATTGAGAAAACTATCTGACGGTAGTCTTTTTTTTCTCAATTGGATCGGCCAGTGTCCTTAAGATAGATCTAAATTTAAGATGTACAAGTTTGTGCCTTGTTTGTTAAAATTTCTTCAGCCATGGCACTAGGTAATTGTTGAAGACAGTGATGTCATTGAGTGTTCTGTAATCAGCGAAAAATTACATTGCTCTGTCTTTATTTTTTCATTTGCACATTGGAGACATAAGATCTGATCTTTTGATTACATCAGCTAAGATAATTATTTAAAATTTTTCATAGACTTTGCATTTGATGGAAGAAAGAATGGTTGAGTTTTAGTTGGTAAGGAGTTGAAGATCTTAAGAGATTCAGCAGGCTTTAATTTTTTTACCGGTCAAGGCTAAATCACTTACTAATGAGTATACATTAGACAATAGATACCATAAATAACCAGAAGTGATACTAATCCATTCAAGTACATTCAATTATATTTTGCTATGGATTAATTAGAAAAAGACGACATTTTTTGTAACTTGAAAGTAGGAGCGTGATGCACTGAGCGATCGTAATTTTAATAACAATGATAAAATTGATATATTGACGTAAGCAATCAATAGCTAAATGTGAAACTGCATACTGTTTGTTTCTAGAAAGTTCCTCAGCACTGGGTGACAGAGTTTATGCTGAGGTGACCCTTTAACAATCTTATCTTCAAATTGTTCTTTGTGTGATTCATTTTTGGAAATAATTCCATAAATAGATCATAGCAGTTAAACATTGATCCCATGTTTTTTGCTTAGTCCACAAGTTATGATATTTCCCACTTAGAGGAATACTATTAGTTTAGTTTAGATACTCTCCCAGCTTAGCCAGCATAAATTGCAGGAACAAGCCAGGTCCCCATATTTTGTCTTTGTATGCAGTCTAAACTGCTGACGCTAGTGATGAATCTGTTCACAATTTCAGATTCCTTACCTTCTCAAAGAAAAAAAAATCCATAACGTCCAATGAATTTCAACTAGTTTCTGTGCAATTCCAAAGTTTTCTCTAGGTTGTTGTAGCAATATGATGATAAATTTTCTGCCATACCATTGGTGGTGCCACATCAGTTGTGACACCAATGAACACTGGCATATAAGGTCCGTTTCTGATATAACTCTTCGTAGTAACTATGTTCTTTGTAGGTATTAATTGAATAAATTTTTCAGAAAAAGAGTCAGTTTCAGGGAATTGCATGGATGCAGGTATCCCAGAGAATCAATAGACCATACGAAAAGCCACCTTAAAAAATGACAAGTCTGTCAATAACTTTATTTAATCTGTCCTTGAAGTGATTGGTAGTGGGATACTTAGTACATCTTGCACTGATAATTTGTACAAAATTAGGTTACAGTGAATGGGAAGAAGTTTTCACTGTGGCTGGTGTGGAACCATTAGACCTAGTTTGGCTGCTAATTCATGCAAGTATCCTAAATGTTTCTATAGGTTGACCTCTTAATAGATGCTTTGTCAGTGTTTTCATGTTAAGGCTTTTTAGCCTTGTTTTTTTATGTAATTTCTGATTAAAAGTATTAGTTTAGTTCATTTTGGCTTTACTGCCACTTAATCTCTCTGTCTCTTCTAGGCATGGTGCAAATAATAGACTGCATTTTCTTAAGTGAGGCCTAAATAATGCATGCATAAAGTAAGTATTGTCCCCATGTTCTTAATGGTATTGACGTGTAGTGTACTCTAGTACTGAATTGGTTTTTATTTCAATCTCTATATGCATTTTACATTATGTGGCTTAAGTCCATGATTGCATTTTTCTAAGTTGAAAGGCATCTACCATTCTCTTGATTATTTACCTATGGTCTCCAGGTCTTCTGGATTGGTATCGGTTCTGATATTTATTTTTGTGTCATCAACAAAATTGTTTATTTTGTTATTCAGCCCCAAGCCCAGTTTTTCAGTGTAGATAAGGAAGCATACCAAATCTTGCCAGAGACAGGAAAACAGAAAGGTTTGTTTTGTTATCTGGGATGGGTGATTATCTCGTTGAGGCCTTCCCCTGTGTGGACTTAGATATTATTTACTGCAATTGTTGAAAGTAGGGAGTTAGGCGGTGACACAGACTCATGCTAATGGTGTAGAAAGCTGAGGCTGTGTGGCAGTTGCTGGCAGAAGCTTGCTATTGTGCAAGCCTCAAGTTGTGCGGCGGAACAGTCAAATGTCTCTTATTTATGACTTTTAAAAGATACTTGTATTTATTACGTTTCACTTTTTCAGTTACTTTCTGCAGTTTCACTGTACAGTGCTTTATTCTAAGATTTATTAGGCTATTTGCACGTTTGCTTCAAACAATCGCTTAAATTTAAAAGAGCTAGGCCTAGTAATTACCATTTACATATGAATCATTAATGTGCAAACTTCTACTAATCTCTATTTTTTCTGGTTTTAGCTTATTGGATTACTTTACATCTATTAGAATTTTTCAAAGCTGAACCCTAATGGTTGTATTTTGGAGAATCCATTTCTTAAACATTTTCGTGCAGTTAGTATTTCCATCGTTATTTTTACTTATACTTTTATGTAAATTTTTCTTATCTTACATCACTCTGGATTTCAATTCATGCTACAAAGTAATCACAAGACTAATAATGCACCTTCTGAGACTTTAAAGAGGAATTAAAATACATCTGTTAGCACTGCCTTTGCTTGTGCCTTACACATTACAAATGGAAATCCCAATTTTGTTGTTTTACAGTGTGTAAAAATAAAGCAATCACTTGATAGCACAGAATTGGTAAGTTTCTGTATGCCATAGCCCTTTGATTTATTATTTTATATCACAATTAAATATTGAACACTAATTCTCTATCCAGTTAATATCTACTGATGAGTAATGTATACACTGTCAGATTGTAAAGATGATAAATCCAATAGGAGGTGCGCCTCAGCAATGAATGTTTATACCTGCATCTCTTCAGATATGTGGTGACAACCAATATACCAGTAAGCTTTGTCGCCAACCCTCTACTGCCCAAGGCCAAGACATGAGTGGCAGAATTTCACAGAGGTGATGATAACCATGGTGATGATTTTGGGAGATAGCTGTTGCTGTTAGAATTGTGCTGGACAAGTGATACCATAGTTGAAGATTTTTACAATGTCTTCATTTGTTAGGGATACTCTCCATAAGAGACAGACTGGTTTCTTAGCTCTTTTTTTCTGTAAAAAAAAATTCCTCAGTTCATTTTCAGCCACTTCTTGTCATAGGTGTTCGTAATTTGGGAAATCAGTGCCCATTATAGTGCAGCAGATAAGTAGAAAAATACTTCAGTTTGTGATACAAGCATGAACTTTGGCACAAGTGCTGGTTGTAACCTTCTCTTTTAAAAAATCTGGGTGTCCTAGCAAAATTTCAATATGGCTACCACTTTTCAATATGGCCACTAGCTGTTTTGATTTCTGACACTTTTGAGCAATACATTGTGGAAATAAATATATCGATCATTATTCAGATATAGTGTCTTCCTGGGTAGGAGAATTAAATGAGGATATCACCAGAACCCCTACTACTATATTTAACATTGTGAAAAAGATGACATGCAAATTGTCTGCCATGAAACATTTTGCTAGATAACTTTGCAACTAAGAATGATAGAGACATGAAATTTTTATCCATGCTTACATTTATGAGGCCAGAGAATCTGTTTCTAGCACATCTACTTGGCTATTACCAATATTACATCTTGGAGAGGGACTCCGTAATGCTACTGAAAAGTATACAAGCACAGGACTCTAATGGATTACGATAACAAAGTGTCTTATCAATGCTGGAGCACTGTCTCAATGTCTCTTTTTTAAGCGTGAAATGAACAAGATGCATGGCGTCACCCTTTAGTGTAATGAATTCTCATTCAGATGTATTAGGAGCATCATTTGAAACATTATAGGTACACCTCACCTTATGATTACACCTCACATTTGCAGCTACACAAAGCTGTCCATGTAAGCCCAAGCCTGTAGCAGTTGCACCTACCATGGCAACCAGACATGCAGCCACATTTTGTAAGCTGTTCACAACTCTCTGCAGTGGGGTAGTTGGCTGTCAGAAGACTTTCCAGTCTTTGCTAATCTTTTCCCAACCCCATTCAGCTGGACTCTGCCTCTGGCCGGCACAGAATTGCCTGACCCCATACATGACCTGCCTGATATGCTGAATATTTGGTGTGTTGAAGCAGAGCTGCTCTGGTTGGAGGGATGGCTTCATGTGGTCTCTGCTTTTGGGCAAACAAATCAAGCCTGGCCTCATTCGCATTGTCAACAGTGCTTGACCTATCGTACATGAGGACCACAAACTTTTCCAGAATCTTCAAATCATCATCTTTCATGGTTGGTGGGTACTTGCTGAGTTTGAAAAAAAAACTGGAATGGCCTCTGGAAAAATATCCCATGTCTCCAGGGCCATTTGTAGTCCTAGCAGGTCTGAGACTGGCTTTGGCACTGCACCACTTGGTGGTGTTGGGTTTTGGACTTGAAGGTTGGGAGGGGGTGGGGTCGGGGTTGGATATTTGTGAAGGAGTCAGGGAGCTCAGATACAGATTTTACCTTCTCTGGCCCAAACTGTACTGACTGATGCTCTTCCCCCAGTTGTCTTTGGCAGGGTGCCATAGTTGCTGAAGGGTTGTGATTGATGGTGTCCTTTACTGCAGTGGTAAACAAACCCTTTGTCAAGACAAGTGGAGAGACTACACCCTCTTCCATATACTTGGTGGCAGTGGCATCTCCCAATTTGTCTGATATCTCCATCAGCCAGTCATAGGAAGTGTTCATGCCATGATCATGAAGAATTTCTACCAGGTTTCTCTTCCTGCTTTTGGCATAGATAGCCATGCCCATGAACACTGCTCCATGTTCGACCATACTAGTGAACTGGAGCAGGCTTTGAGATATGATCAAGAATAAGCTTCTTTGCTGCTTTAGCAGTCACAAGTGTATCCGAGTAGTCAGATGCCTGAGATAGGGCTAAAGCTACATCTTTCTGCAAGGCAAGTAGCACACTTCTTCATTTGTTGTGTGCTTTTAATTCAGGGATTTCTACTAACAATTTGTCCTTTAATCTTGTTGTATTTACAGTGGGTGAGGCAATGCCCAATAGTTCCAGGCACTGCTGGTATAATTGGATATTTCTGCAAGAGGAAATATGACAGGACCATCAGAACTCAAGCTGGTTTCAATGATATAATTAATTACTATGAGATTCACACCCGGTGTCTCGGTGGTTTCCAAAATAAAATTTGATCAACATACCTGACAAAGAGGACACTTTGTTACAGGGTATCTTACATCCCTACCTAATTTATGACTGTATTCTGTATTATGAAAGTTGCATAATTCTGGTAATTATAAGAGTAACACCGACTTCTTGTAGACATCGCCAGCAAACTCGAAGGGATGTCTTTCGAAGATATAATGATGAAGTAATAACGTCATTAACGTGCTTCCTCCATGATGGATAATTGGCTATTTGTGAAAAAGTCTCCACCTCTGGCAACACTGAAATAGAACCAATACCCCTTGTTTACACTTTGTAGCAGCACTAGTAGTAGTAGTAGAATATAGGATTTATGCCATGAGGTCGAGTGCTAGAATCCTTGAAGAAAAGGGTTTCCACAAGTTATCTGAGAAATTACTTTCTATCACTATTTCTCCATTGAAAAATTAGATAATTAAAAGTAAATTACCAAAATGAAGAAAACTTGGCATTTGTCGTACGTAACTCCTTTGATATTTTTCTTAATATGACAGTGACGATCATTGTGATAAATAGACAGTTGCATAGGATTAGATTGGATTATAGAATATAGACTTCAAGCCAAGCACTGGGACCTATACAAGCCCTGGGATCTACAGATGTCTTTCAGTGATGTATTATAATGCATGACTTTTCTCTTTTTTTTTTTGGCAAAGCAAGTTTTAATGTTGTTCCGCAAGTTATATTTTGCTACGAAATCAACAACTATTGCTTTATAGAGCATGTATAATTATTTTTCTGCACCTTATAAAAGTCAACAAATGATGAAAACCTGTTAGCCTTGGATGTCAGGGTGTACTCCTTACCCCAAAAAGGGCCCTATTATTAATTTACCTGTTTAAGCTTGCATAGGGTTTGCCACGGGCCTCTCACTTCTAAACAATTGTGCAAGTTGAATCACAAAAGCTGTCCTGCAACCACGGGGACAATGACTTATCATAGCTGCCATTCTTGAATCCTTGACAAGGTACAAATATTCATTCAGAATTTCAGAGACAGCTGTTTGTCGTCATCACCTTGTGAGAGGAGTTGGGACGTCATATGCTTACATCACGTATAACTTTGAACCCATACATTAGAGTGTTCTGCCACTGGCTTCAGCTGCTTTATTTTTCTCTTATGAATATACTTTTTTCTAATAAAGTAATAAAGAATGCTGCCAAAAATTAGGTAGGGATGTAAAGTATACTATGGTAAAGTAATATTTTTGGCAAATGCACAGAAAAAAAAAGTTATTCTGGAAAAGCAAGGGTACAAAGGCTCTAAATCTCATAGTAGTTCTGATAGAACCAGTGGATATACATCTGGTTCTTCCCTGTGATATTGTTCTTTCTCAGGTTTCTGTCTCAAGTTTTCTCAGATGGGACCTATTCCTATTGTAAAGGTCAGTGAGGCATACAAGATGGTATTTCAGCTCTTGTGCAATTGCATCACCTGCCCCTAGTTTTGCCAATAATTTACCATCATTTTAAGTGTATGAGCAAACTCTCCTGTTGAGATTCATGGTCATTACTTGTCGAAGATCTGATACAGGTGCCACATTTTCACAAGAAATGCATGATTGACTCATTCAGTGCTGTTTAGCATGCTTTTCTGGGGTTCACTACCTTCAACTGTAGATCTTCGCTTTTTTTCATGTTCAAGTTTTGCTTTATTAAACATGACACTATAGCTCTTGTGGTGTTTTGCTATGTTTTGTCCCTTGTTGCCTCTATGCCACTGCCTTCATCCAACCTTGAAGAGTCAAAGTTAAGTGGTATTTCACTAATTTCCTGGAACAATGGCACATTGGTTGAAATCATTATGTACCCATCATGTTCAGGATTATGATGTACAGAGGTGAAGGGTGAAGTTAGACCATCATTTTTGTTTGTCTTCCTGGCAAAGACAACATTTGCTCAAGTCTGTCTTCCTTTTGCCTGTGACTGAATTTACACTTGCCATTACGAGCTCTTGATTAAGGCTGAGGAGCTATCCTTCTATCACCTTAATCTGATATACACATTGCTGTATGGGATGCAACTAGGTTCAGTCACCCTACACCTAGCCCGATCATTCATCCATTGCCATTTAAATCCTATGTGATCTGTACACCATCCAGTAAGTACATGTAGAGCCTCACTTATCCTTGGCTCAGCTCTCCTACACTGGCACCTCCTGTTAATTCAGGCGCAGCTGTCTAACTAGATCTGCCAACTATATATGTACTTTCTACTAGCTAACTGATATGGGGCTATGAGACAACAGTTGAGCTACTAAACTACTAAACTACACTAAAGCAAAGCTAGATACAGCATAAGTAAAGGAAGATTAGCTAACACTGAACCCCATGCTGAGCTGCACAGCAGTGAAGTAACCAATGTGGCCTGGTTGTGCAATGACGCTCACTCTTTTAAGCTAAAACCAAAGAGAAAACCACCCTGAATTATATATAGTACTGCAAACTATTATATTGAATAGGAAGACTTTTTCCATGCCTGCTCTACTGAATCTTGAGACAGACACAATTATTTAAGGTTTTTGGCTGCCATGTTGGATGACAACTTTTTTTATATGTGCTATATGAAATCTTTAGCAAAAATAAATTTTATTGCAGTCTTACCGAACAATTATACAGCTGTAGGTTCCGTACGAATGGCAGACTATAGATTCACAACTTCCGGGGTGGCGCCGCCATTGCTGATGTAGGTGACATCATCTCCCTCCACTCGAGGGAGCTACAGGTACAACTGCCCAGGTAACATCAATTCGTTCTCTGCTGGCTTCTGGTGAACATCGGTGGTCGGTGCAGACTTTTTTCTTCATTTGATGGGAAGTATTATCTCTCCAATATCGGTGAAGTATTCAACTTCGTGTTTGTGGGATTGAAGCTGAATTTCTTTTCTGCAATTTTGTGGTCTTGACATCATGTCTGACTCTAGTCCTTCAGTAGTTAGGTTTTGCGCCGAAGGGTGCAAAAACTAGGTTAGTTAAATTAATTTACGGCTCGCACACTAAGTGCATTAAGTGTAGGGGTTGTGAGTGCTCGAGAGAGTCTACTTGTGATGAATGCAAGGATTGGAGTGAACAAGAGTGGAAAGTTTTTGTTTTTCACTCGGGGAAGGTAATTAAGGATAGGAAGAGGAAGGCGGCTCTCAGAGCTGAAAGCAAGACTAGTATAGCTTCTTCTGCTTCTTCTATCAAAGCACCTGCTCCAATTCCTTCTCCTTCTCCTCTTATTATGTCTCCGATCCTGAGTCCTCCTACTCCTGCTCCTGTAACTCCCTTGCCAACTTCCCGTGGGGTTCTCCTGACACCATTGCCAACCTTGAGTCAAAATTTGAAAAGAAATTTGATGTATTAGCTAATATGGTTATGCAGTTAGGTTTATCTGTAAAGTCTTTCATAGAAAAGACTTCTAGTGAAGTGAAAAGGGTCAGTGCAGCGCAATCTGAAGGGGTGGCTGTTTGTCCTGATGGTTCTCCTAGACAAAGGTCCCTGTCCCATTCCCCGCCTCGGGGAGAAGACATACCGGAGGTCCAAGGGAGACTGTCGGGGTTTGCCCACAGACAGTCGATCCTGTGGTGTAACAGCAGGATTCGACTAAACACCATTGGAAATTTGTGCCATTCTGTAACCAGTTATCGACAGAGTCGAATGATTCATCGCCGGTGAGATATTGTAAGTGGCGCGATTCTTCAGCCTCACGTCCATTGAAGAGACGTTCGACTGAAGAGGTGTTCTCTCTGCCCCCTTCGAAGAGGAACAGAGAAGTAGATAACCCTCGCCCGTCGTGTAGCGTAGCTACATGGACTTCGCCTCAGATTCTCATGACAGAGACAGCCGCCTTCGACTCGATTGTGGAACGACCAATTGTGAGTCCGTCGAGATCTTTGACTCATCAAGCTGTCGAAAGTTTACCTTCTACTTCGCATGTGACAGATAATTTGACTGGCGCGAGACCTCCGGTGTCGATCGTATCGAAATCCACAACCCCAGTTGCTACGACTTCAACTCAAGAAGACGAGAATTTAGTTCCTTTACGTCGACAATTGCAAGAGCTGATGAACTGGATGAAAGAAATCAAACAATCTCCGAAGAACAATGAGTTGAATCAAGAACCCTCTCTATTGCCTACCTCTTCGGATGACGAGGAGGACTTAGAAGCGGACTCTATTCCTCTCTCACGCTATTCGAAGCTTTTACACTACCTTCTGGACATGTACTCGGATTACTTCGTAGTAGCTGCTCCTAGGTCGCCTGCTTCCATCTTCCTGATGAGAAGGAAGAATTTCAATCCTCTTCTCCTGAAGCTCGTACTTTCCAAGGCTGCTAAACGATCGCTTCATGATATAGAAGACTGGTTGAAGTTCAAGAGAGAGCTCGGGAAAGCAACTTTCGCCCATCCTCCGTCGAAACTTATTAGGAAGAGGTGTAGGTTCTACATAACAGGAGAAGCCCCCTCTGTAGGAGTGTCTGCCTCCTCCCATGGGGACTTCTCTGGCCTGGTAGATGCAAACAGGAGGTCTGGGTTTGCAGCAGCTAAAATATTCTTTACTTCACCCGAATTGGACCATTTGGTAAAGAATATCTTCAAGATTTTGGAGATTATGAGCTTCTTGGACTGGACGATCGGAGCCTCTGCCACGAAAATAGAGGACTTCCCTACTCTCCAGGAGGACCTGGCATCGGACTGGCTTGGGGTTTTGTCATATGCCGACAAATCAGTTCATGATGGTTGCAATGAGCTGGCCTCTCTCTTTGCATTCGGGACTTTCAAGAAAAGGCAGCTCTAGTTCTTTTGTTTCGAGAGGAGTCACTTCACCTCAGAAGTCTGCCATTTTTTTCTCCTCTCGACAAGAATCATCTGTTCCAGAAGAAACAATGGCCAAGACACTTTCCATACTGGAAAAGAAGTCTACTATTGACTTATTTGCTGAGTCCTCTAAGCGAGTTAAACCCTCGACTGTGACGCCTACCACCTCGGAATTGCACTTGCAGAAGAAACCCTTTCGTGGGGGCAGGTCTAGACCATTTGTCAGGCCTCGATCGAATATATGACACCCGACCAAGTGCTCGACCAAACCCAACAATAAATCGTCCACGTGATCCTTCAATCCTTCATGCTCTGGTAATGGGCAGACTGAGCCTCTTTTGGGAGGAATGGAGTCTCAGAGGGGCAGAGCCCTGGGTGACCCAAGTTCTCCGGTTCGGTTACTCCATTCCTTTCAAAGACACTCCGCCTCTATCCAATGTTCCCATCGCATTACCCACCTACTCTCCTGGCTCGGAGAAGTTTGTGGCCTTAACTCGAGAAATAAAGGCTCTCGTGCAGAAGGCTGTCATAGAGGAGATAAGCGACAGACCATCCCCGGGGTTTTACAACTGTCTGTTCGTAGTCCCCAAGTCATCAGGGGGCTGGAGGCCAGTACTGGATGTAAGCGCACTGAACTTGTTCGTTCAGAAGACGAAATTCAATATGGAAATGACTCGTTTGGTATTCAAATCCCTTCGCCAAGGGGACTGGATGGTATCCCTGGATATGCAGGACGCATATTTCCACATCCTAATTCACCAGGACTCCAGGAAATACCTTCGGTTTGTGTTCATGGGCAAGACCTACCAGTTTCGAGCTCTTTGCTTCGGCTTCTCGACAGCACCGCAAGTATTTACATGAGTGCTGACTCCGCTGGGAAAGTGGTTACACCTCCTGAGCATCAGTGTCACTCTACCTCGACGACTGGCTTCTCTGCTCGTCTTCGGAAAGTCAGTGTATGAAGGATCTTTCATTAACTCACTCGTTAGGTCTTCTTATAAATGAGGAGAAATCTCAGCCAATTTCGACTCGGAGCATTCTCTATTTGGGGATGACTCTGAACTCTCTAGTTTTTCTGGCTTTTCTTTCACCAAAGAGAGTCCAGTCGCGTCTAGAAGTAGTACAGGACTTCCTGGACCGCAAGTCCTGTTCCACCAACCATTGGACCAGTCTGTTAGGAACACTAGCTTCGGTGGAACAGTTTGTCAAACTCGGAAGGCTGCACATGAGGCCCCTACAATTCTTCCTGAAGGCATCATGGTGCAGGAAGACTCAACCGGACTCGACAGTATTCTCGATTGCAGACGAAATCAAGGAGGACTTAGCGAGGTGACTTTCAAAACCAAGACTGGTAGAGGGTCTTTCGCTTCGTCCGCTCCACCCAACCCTTCAGTTCTTTTCAGACGCCTCCGACACAGGTTGGGGAGCCCTGTTGGGGAAGAACGAAGAAGCATCAGGGGAATGGTCGGAAACTCAACGCTCTCTTCATATCAACGTGAGGGAGCTATTAGCAGTGTACCTGGGACTTCAGGCATTCTCTCATCTCGTGACGGGACAGGTGGTAGCAGTTCACGGAGACAACTCCACAGCACTTTCCTACATCAGGAAACAAGGGGGAATGCGCTCCTTCACCCTCTACAACTTTGCAAAAGATCTGCTTCTGTGGGCAGAAAAATTTCAAGTTATTCTGATCCTTCGATTTGTTCAAGGGAAAATGAAAGTGTTGGCGGAAGAAATAAGTCGCTGTCATCAAGTACTGCCGTTGGAATGGACTCTCGATGCGAAGTTCTGCCTAGACCTATGGAAACTTTGGGGAAAGCTGATGATGACCTACTTGCAACTTCGAGGAACAACTGCCTTCCGCTGTTTTGCTCTTCAGTCCCGAACCCTCTTGCATGGTCAATCGACGCAATGTTACTATACTGGTCGGGCCTGGAAGTGTACGCCTTTCCCCCGTTCGGCTTAATAAGACAGGTGCTGATCAAAGTGTCATTCCACAGAAGTGTTTCTCTGACACTAGTTGTTCCATTCTGGCCAAGGAAAAAATGGTTCCCAGATCTCCTCGACTTGCTCGTAGATTTCCCCAGACTTCTTCTGTTAAAGAGATGTCTACTCAGACAACTGCACTTCGAAAGATTCCACCAAGGATTATCCGTTCTGGCACTGACAGGATTCAGACTGTCAGGAGTCTTGTCAGAGCAAAAGATTTTTCGTGATGAGCTGCAGAAGCTATCGCGAACTGCAGAAGAGATTCTAGCAGACTATACCAGTCTAAATGGGGAGTGTTTCGAAAATGGTGTAGACAAACTAAAGTCTCTTCTTCTGAAACATCTATGAATGAAATAGCTGATTTCCTTTTATTCTTGAGGGATGTTAAGCATTTAGCGCCTTCGACTATTAGGGGATACAGAGCGATGCTGCCTTCAGTTTTTAAACACAGCGACTAGACTTATCCACAAATAGTGATCTTTCTGATCTAATGAAATCGTTCGAGATTTCCAAATCGTCAAAGGGCTCGACAGCATGGAATCTCAATATAGTTCTTAAACGGCTTTCTGGTCCTCCCTTTGAACTGCTACTTTCTTCGTCTATGAGGAATCTCACCAAGAAGACGTTATTTTTAGTTGCATTGGCATCAGCTAGACGAGTTAGCGAGCTACACGCGATGGACAAAAAGGTGGGATTTTCTCAAGGCGACACAGTTTGCTCCGTGGAGCTCAATTTTCTCGCGAAAAACGAAAACCCTTCTAATCCTTGGCCACGGAACTTCGTTCTCAAGAACCTGGCAGACTTGATAGGCCAGGAAGAAGAAGAACGGCTCTCATGTCCCTTGCGGGCATTAAGATATTACCTCCGCAGAATCGTTTGTGGTGCTCGGTTAAAAATCCCTCTCGCCCTCTCTCAATAAACACTATTTCCTTTTTTCTGAGAGAATTAATTGTCGAAGCACACTCTCAAGCTAACGACGCAGTGTTTCCTTTACTGAGAGTGAAAGCGCACGAAGTTCGAGCGGTAGCGACTTCCCCCGCTTTTCAACACAACTTGTCGCTATCTGCTATCCTCCAAAGTACCTTTTGGAGGTCTAAATCTGTGTTCACTACGCATTATTTGAAAGAAATCGAGACAGTGTTCGAAGATTCTGAGTCTCTCGGTCCACTTTCGGTAGCTGGCATGGTGTGGGGAGAAACGACATAGGGGGTTGCTCCCTATGTTTGCCTATGTTTCGCCTTGTATCAAGGTTGACGAGTTAAAGGGAAGTCTGGGGGTACATTGTACCTAGAGTACTCACCAGTCAT
Source organism: Macrobrachium nipponense (assembly GCF_015104395.2). NCBI lineage: Eukaryota > Metazoa > Arthropoda > Malacostraca > Decapoda > Palaemonidae > Macrobrachium > Macrobrachium nipponense. Next base: position 66,774,750 of record NC_061110.1, on the reverse strand, counting down.
TTTAGTGTTAGTTTTGGTGGGTAAAGGTTTTTATTTTGGTGTAGGTGACAGTTGTTTTCATGTTGATTATTTCTGGTCTTAGCCCAGGGCAAGGGCAATATTTTGTTGTTATCTTCGTTGAGTCAGCGGTGAACACCATGACTACGAGGATATTCCACTCCATGTAGAGACACCCATTGGTCACACTCCAAGCCTTCTACTACGTGAGATGAGCACCGACCAGAGGCAGTATTCTCCTGTAGTAGCTCTCTTACAAGGTAAGGTACAACAGGCACTAACAATGCTTCTGGGTATTTTGTTTTCAAGAATCATATGTTATTTTTTAATTAACACTTACATCCACAGCCCCACATCCTAGCAATGGGTAATCAGCTGTATAATTGTTCGGTAAGACACTGCAATAAAAATGGAATTTTCATTATAAAATAAAGTTTTATTGCATACTTACTGAACAATTATTAATCAAAGCCCTCCCTCCTCCCCACAGGTGGATGGCTGGGCAGAACGAATTGATGTTACCTCAGCAGTTGTACCTGTAGCTCCCTAGAGTGGAGGGAGATGACGTCACCTACATCAGCGATGGCGGCGCCACCGCGGAAGTTTTGAATCTATAGTCTGCCATTCGTAGGGAACCTACAGCTGTATAATTGTTCGGTAAGTATGCAATAAAATTTTATTTTATAATGAAAATTCCATTATTACTTTTGCTTGGTCACTGCCAAAAATGTGTATAATCAAAACAAATGCGTAAAAGCTTGACCGGAGACACATGAGTCTCATGTTGAAACCTTGACTAGTGGTCATCTTGAAAAACAGCAGCTATTTTGGAGTTTTGAGTGGATACCCAGTAATTTTTTAAAAGTGGCCTATGGAGAAGATATGTAGCAAATTTCATGCTTGTATAATTAACTGAAGTATGTAAGTGGAAAAATAATTGTATGTCCTGCACTATTAGGTCAAATCATGTAGAAGGATTGTTTATTATGTGACTCTGGGTAGGTTTAAGTATACAGATGATTGTCGTTCTGACTGACATTACATTTCTTTAGTGGGTGGCATAGGAACCAGTATCATGTTTTCAGTTTTTGGTGTTTGCGGCATGTGAGAAAAATCATTTTTGTGTTTTTAACATATTCTCTGCCACTATTTTCTTTGGTTTCACTTTCAGTTTTCAGAGGATTCGGGTCTTTCCTCAGCTCCAGTACTAAAGTGGTTAGTCGAAGGGCTCGAGTTGAGCTTGGTAGATCTACAAGTATATGTGTTATTTGTTATTGCTCTTACTCATGTTATTTAGCTCGCTTATGTGAATAGTTTTCGTAGAAATGGCATATTGATAATTCACGTTTTATTTTTATTATTCTTATATTTCTTTTTCTGAAATCTAGTTATGGTATTTTTTGTACTTTTTCTGTCAACATGTTTCGACCAGCCCATTGGCCATTCAGAAGATCACAGTCCTCCAATCGACTGGGTGGTATTTATAGTGTGGGGTTCCGGGTTGCATACTGCCTCCTTAGGAGTCCATCACTTTTCTTACTATGTGCGCCGTTTCTAGGATCACACTCTTCTGCATGAGTCCTGGAGCTACTTCAGCCTCCAGTTTTTCTAGATTCCTTTTCAGGGATCTTGGGATCGTGCCTAGTTTTATTATTATTATTATTATTATTATTATTATTATTATTATTATTATTATTATTATTATTATTATTATTATTATTTTTTTTTTTTTTTTATTATTATTATTATTATTATTATTATTATTATTATTATTATTATTATTATTATTATAGCATTTGAACTAAATCATATTACTAGTCTCGAATTGAAGAAGTTTGATTAGCAGGCAAATGATACCCAAGTGGCCTCCCACCTCTGATGCTCAGCAGTTAATTCGACATGACCAACCAATTTTGTCTCTAATCCTGATCCTTCGCTCAGTCCTGTGAAATGTATGTTTGATGTCGCAAAAGTGTCTGAGTAGTAAATGGCCATGCTTGCAAATTTAAATTAGTCATTTGGCCTTGAATATCGATACGTACATCGACTTCTTTTTGTAAGTCAGTGCATATATACTCCGTTACCTGATTGATGTTTAAAGTGCTAAAAAGTAGGTCATTAGGTGATAGAGGTTCTGTTCTGTAGAAACATCTAGACTTGGCGACATGAAAGTACAATCTAGAAGGATGTTTTATGATTCATTATAATCTTGAAATATATATATATGTAGTGCTACGTGCAATTTTCATTAGTTATGGAATTTATTGTACCGTGATTACTAATTCAGAAAGCATTGCCGGTTCTCTGCCTCTGACTGGGAATTTCTTATCCTTCTTCACTCATTCAGAATGGGTTGGTGCCGAATGACATGAATAATAAAATCAAGACTGCATTGACCCAGTGTGCGTAAATGATAAATAGGTTAACTAGGTTTAGATGTTCGTATTATCTGTCACACTTGAATTATGAAGGTCTGAGGTGGATTTTTCATCCAGGTGTTTTGTTGTGCATTTTGTGTTTTATAGAAATTAGGTAGATAGCTCTTTTTCTGAAAAAACTGTTTAAAAAATACTAATATATATATATAATATATATATATATATAGATGTATATAATATATATATACCAATATATATATATATATATATATATATATACACACACACACACACACGCACACACACATATATATATATAATATAGTATATATATATTTATATATCTATATATATGTATATATTATATACATATATAGTCTAGAAATAGGGGACAGTATATATAATATATATATTATATATAAATAATATATATAATATTATATATATATATATATGCATGTATGTATGTATGATGTATGTATGTGTGTATGTATGCATGTACCTGAATGTTAGCAATTGCAAAAAATACTCCGTATCAATGTAAATTCATAAGAAATGTAAGAAATTGCGAGGGCACCACTGAGTTAAAACTCCTTCCTGGAACGGGATTAGCAGCTGGTGATATTCTCTCTACCTTTGTTTCCTTGGTTTTTCTTAATCAAATATGAACTTGGCTCTGTTGTCTCAGGTCCCTCTAGGGTGTGGCTATCTAGATTCTTATATGACCTTTCGGGACTAGGTTAGGCAAATGGTCTAAATGGCGGGTCATTTTAAATGGACATCGTAAGCGAAAGTTGAAGACAATTATCTCCGTAAACTTGAAAATTCTCCGTTTTTTTTAATTTTATTTTTTAATTTTTTTTTTTTAATTTTCGTGAATATTCTGATTGAAACATCTGTCTCCTGATAGTGTATGTGGGAGAGTGCGTTTTGTTAACTTTGAGAATGCTTGGCCCATCTTCCTGCTTCTTTGTAAGCAGACGAAGATGAATATGTTGGACAGGTTGCAGCCAATTTTCTATGAGGAGTTCATAGCAAGATCGTAGGTTATCCTCTGGAATGAGAGGCCATATTCGCGTGAGCGTTTTGTTAAAATGTGATCTTTCGCATGAAGGTGTTCGATGAATCATTCTAAGACAACTAAGAATGCTAACCTTGCTTTGACTTTGTTAAACATCCGTTCATCAGTGATTTCACACTTTTACACTTAACGCTTAGCAGGCCGGATAACCTGGTTGAGTTCTATTGTTAATTTGAAGTATGTCGTCGTAAGCGCTTTTGTCAACTTATAAATGTATCCTTAGTATCTAATATTGAAAGTAATGTCCAAATGTGATCGATAGCTGCGTTTTTATCACTAGCGGAAGAGATATTTTTTTCTGAAGAATACAGAATGCTGAAAATCCGGTTACTGACGCGATACGTTGCAGTTTTGATCGCAAATGACCTACATCGCATCCTTATATAATTCTAAAGTATCCAGAGCCAGTACTTTACTGAAAAGTGTAGTTGGACTGAAGTGGATCATCTATTGAATGATGAGTCCTTGTTTGAACACCTATTAAAAGCTTGTCTTCGGTAGAGGGTTCTTTCACTCTTCCTCGTTTGACCCACAAAGCTGACAGAAGGCCTTGGGGCAGCCAGCCAGCGCTGCCACCACCTCCCAGGTCCACCTTTTGCTCATCAATGGACAACAGCAAAAACCTGATTATAAGGGATTTCTGATTCCTTACTTAAGTCTTGAACGCCCATTTCTCCCCTGGAATCTACGCTAATGGCACACATACATACATACGCGTACCTGCGCGCACACAACACACACACATACACACACACACACACACACACAGCGAGAGAGTGGTTTGTGACATGCATCACAAACTGGTTGGTTCAGACTTTCCTATTTGTAGGGCAGGTTTGTTCTTTTTTCTACTACCTGTATGTGAAGGTGCGTATGGCGTAGTATGGTTATGATAGTTCGCGAATCTTTCCGCAAATGAAGCATAGTTACTCTTGGAGGCTAGTCGTTAAGCATGATGAAATGGCGCTTGTGCTAACAGAGGCATAGTACATTGCTGTAGTAGTTGTAGCATAATAGTAAAATGAAGTGAGTGGCGCATCCTTGGGTTGAGAGAGAGAGAGAGAGAGAGAGAGAGAGAGAGAGAGAGAGAGAGAGAGAGAGAGAGAGAGTCCTTCCAAAGAGTATTAAATTCCTATTTCTTTTTACAAGTATATTCTTACGTTGCGTAACTTCCTTACAGGTGGGGCATTGTTGTCAGATTGCTTTTATTTCTCTCTCTCTCTCTCTCTCTCTCTCTCTCTCTCTCTCTCTCTCTCTCTAAGAATGCTTGATGCTTGCATGCGTGTTTTACATTTATAAATATATATACTATATACACACCCAAATATACGGTATGCAAATAAATACATACTGGGAAAGAGAGAGAGAGAGAGATTAGGAAAGAAAGATAAGAATAATGCGATGGAGTATTCTAAACAATATGGTATAAATATATATATATATATATATATTTATATATATATATATATTATATCTACTATCTATCTATATCATCTATCATATATATATATATATATATATATATATATATATACACACACACGTATATGTTTTATGTTACAGACGAACCATGGGCAAATGTATGCCTCAGCTATGTTATGAGTTTCTATACAGGGAGTTCATGCACGATTATATATATATATATATATATTATATATATATATATATATATATATATATATATATATATTATATGCACATTGAGAGAGAGAGAGAGAGAGAGAGAGATTAGCAAATGGAATCAAGAATAGTACTAGAGTATTGTAATGATATATATATATATATATATATATATATATATATATATATATATATATATGTATATATATATATATATATATATATATATATATATAATATATATATATATATATATAAAGAATACAACTGCTGATTCGTTCATGAACTCCCTGTATAGAAACTCTTAACATAGCTGAGCCATACATTTGCCCATGGTTCGTCTGTAACATGTGGAACAGCAACCCCCCCACCCCCAATACACACACACACACACGCACGCACTAATATCTGGGTATTCTCGCGCTTCCTGGATGTTCAGGACCATTCCTCTCGAATGCATCTTCAACCTAGTCTATCCAGCAGTTTCTAAGTCTTCCTCTCCTACTTCCTAAGACTCATAAATTCAACATTTTTCTGTACTCCATTGCCCTCCATTCTTTCCACGTGACAGAACCATTTCTAAATACTCTTGTTCTACCTTTCCTTTATTGCCTACCTTCACGGCTTCTTTGTATCTCAAACTTTCAGGTCTTCATAAGCCACGTGTACTGTGGAAGCAGAACATTTCAGTAGCCTCAACCGGCTTCTCTTCATTCACATTCAACAGCCACAATTCACTTCCATGAAGGGGAATTGTTTGGTTGACCCCTTTATACAGTCCCGCAAAATTTGTCAAAGACACACTTCGTTCCTGTTTTGCTTGTCTGTGACTCACCTCTTATCTTGAACTGTAATTCCTTCAGTGTTAAAGCCCAGTATTGATGTCAGGGGTTGTTTCACTGTGTGACTCACCCCTTTTGGGCGTCCTGTATATGTATCTTTTTTTTTATGCTGCGCCTCTCACAGGATGGGAGGGGGTGCCCAGTCAATTAACCTCTCACTTGGCCAAATCTAAACTTATATTATCTACAGAACATTGTAGTTATTCCCGTCTACCTCTGTGAATTGTCTACTTTCATTCTTTCACCATCCATATGAAAATTTACTATTCTCTATTCAAAGGTACTTTTTTTCTTCAAAACCTTTCTTCCTCATATATTATTTTCAGTTTTTTCTTCTTAAGTTTCGGTAATATTTCTTCAATATCCCCAGTAAATGCTGCATCATCTACAACCTTAGTTATTCCACACACAATTCACAGCCTACAACTTTGCCCTCCTATCCAATTTCCTTCTTCCCATCTTCTCAAATCTCTCCATTCAGCCAAGGAGACATAACGCACTCTTTCTTGCTTGAATGCCAACAACAGTTATGTTTCTGTCTGCTTATTCAGATACACGCGGTGCTTTCCCTTTATAAAATTCTAATTGTTCATATCAGCTTACGTTTTATGTACCTTAAAGACCATGTTCAGTCAGTCACTCAAAATCCCGCCAACTACTGGTGTCAGTGCTTTCTCCAGCCTCTTAATTGCTCTCTTTATGCTCTAAATAATCACATGCAACATCTTCTGACTTACTCTAATCTTTTTTACTCTTTTGCGTCGCATTAGTTTCGGATTGCCCGTTTCCAATCGCCTTGATTTTAAGGCTATCTGCCAATCAACTTTTCTCTCTGCATTTATACCACTGTAGTACAACTTTTTCCTTTAAAATTCTTGCTCATACTTACACCCGTTTTCCGTACTTGAATTCTCATACTCTAACTTTCTTCCTGGTTACCAATTCTGGCATCCGTTTCGGGAAAGTGTCTTCTGTCATGCAGTTGCGCTGCAAATAATCTCATTTATTTTCATTATTTCTTCCTTCCACCCGTTGCCTAAAATTGCTCCCTGCTGAATCCGTGACCCGTTCTTGAATTCTGCCTACTTATCCATGTGTAGCGCTTTCTTTACTCTTGCAGCTTTTACTTCATTTTTATTCCACAAAATCAGTGTCGAGACAGTGCAGAATATTGTGCTGTTATTAGAAATAGGGACTGTTTTATCCTAAAGTTTAATTTTTGTATGCCCTTGTATCCGTAATGTTGACCTATAGTTGGTATGGTAATATAAGTTTTTGTATTTCTTAATCATTAAGACTTAAAGCGTGAATGAAGTGATCGAAATTATTCCCGCCTCTCTCTCTCTCTCTCTCTCTCTCTCTCTCTCTCTCTCTCTCTCTCTCTCTCTCTCTCTGTGTGTGTTCATACGTAAGTGCCTGAACGTACCTACCTGTAGCTGGACTGTGAATAGAGAGATGATGCAAACCTTGACGGGAGTCGTTATCCCCAACTTTAGTATCCTAGTCGCACCACCGCCGTCTTTCGTTCTGTACAAGGTCGAAATGGTCAACGCTTAGTATCCAAGGTTAGGTTCGTTCAAGCCCAGAGTATAAACACCCATCATACACTAACCTGAAATATGCGTATACATGCCAGGTATAAAGAGGAACCTTTCCTAATGTACTAAGATTCCCCAACACTTATCATTTTATTGGATCATATATTGCCTCAAGTTTTTCATATGATGTTTTGGGGACGCAAGTCATTTCTCATGTCCTCCCTTTCAATACTTTTAATAGTAGGCTATGTATCCTTGAAACATTCTCTCTCTCTCTCTCTCTCTCTCTCTCTCTCTCTCTCTCTCTCTCACACACACACACACACACACACACACACACACATTGCCGAAATATGAGCACAATGATCAACGCTTGGAAGAAAAAATAACGTGCTTACTTGTTACTGGAAATTGATTGGTCTCAAGACAAATTCTTTAAAATTTGAAAATCTACTCACCCATTTCATCGTACATCTTGAAAAAGAAGTAGTTGATTAGGAAAAGAAACAATAGATGCCTCCGAAGAAGACGAAGGAGGAGAAAGGGTCTGAACATTGAAGAATAAGAAAAAAGGTAACCACTCGGTTTTACGTATAACGGATCTAGTTTTCACAAAGGAGCTGACCTTATGAAATAGTGAAACCTGTTGCTGAACAGGACCATAGAGCTAGGGGACATAGAAATAAGTTGCTGAGTTTTTGTTCTTTCTTTCTTTTTTACGATAAACATGCCGTTCACAGAGCTGCTGGGTATCATCGCCTCCATGAGAAACAGAAAGGGAGCCGGTTTTAGGAAGAGAAAATTGTTACGTCCATTGGAAAAGTTTCTAGGTCCGGTAGAATGTATACCAGAGTTATTTGCTCAGTGAATGAGTAGTTTTCATTTGAAAAAGTAGAAATATAGCAGCACTTAAGTTGACATAAATGTGATAGAAATCTGTTTTTAAAAGCGAGAACCAAGATAACGGAGATAACTTTAATATCAACAACTTTGGTTTTGCCAAGAAATTTTAAGATTCTGAGGTCATTGCAGGGTACTGAAAGACTTTTTTAATATAGAAATGAATCACTGTCAACAGTTCTTATCAAGTTTACAACAAGGGTGTTTTGCGTAGCTGTATAGGGTAGATATCCGGTTCTGGTCCTGAGAGAAGGGTAACTTATCCTTGGGAGGACATCAGGAGGCTGAAGTTTTCCCGTTTGACCAGATAACCCCCGCCACGTTGATTTTCCTTCCTCGATTGCTATCCTCCTGCCTCTCCGAGAGCTCTTTCAAATTTAGGTATTGTTAATGATTGAAGGGCACACGTATGCATATAAAGAAGCTCATATTAGAATAAAGGTTTTGTGCGTTTGTATGTATGTGAATATCATGACATGTTAATGTAATTGCTTTATTATGGAATATATGCATGATTACGTCTGTTGAGTAGCAGTGTCGTGGAAGTTTCTTGGTTTTATCCAAGAGGATGGGGAGCCAAGGAAAAGTCCGAAACTGTGTATATCTCAGAATCGACCAGATGGTCGTCATCACGGTGCGGTCCCTTGCCGTTGAAATTGCGACGCCAGGTTCTGTTTCTGTGCGCTGCGTTCTCTCATAACTTCTGCTGCCCCTAAGCTATTACGAGTCCACGTTCATTATATCCAAGGCCGTGCGTAAAAGTGAAAGCTTCGTCTTCCATGTTGGTGTGTTTTAGCGCTAACTTACAGAGGGTACTAAGGATTGTAGCGTTCTAGTTGGACATTTCAGTGCGAATAAAATTGGATTTTATTTCCATGCATTTATATATTGGCTTGATTGTCGTAAATTACCGCTATATTTTCGTATGAGAATTTATCTCGTGAACGTATTCTTCTGTTTTTCAAATCTAAACGATGCGCTCATGATAACACTACGAGGTTCAGGCTTTACAGCAGAGTTCATGTAAATAGTATAAAGATAGAGACAGCTATCCGAAATGGGTTGATAATATTTCCTGAAGATTATTTCCCAAACAGGACACGTATACTCCGACAATTGTAATGGTGGCGTTACCGTGGCATCATCTGTAATGAAATACAAATCGTCTTTATTTTTAATTTTGGTTGTGAAGATTATGGAAATACATTGGGCTATTGATGACCGCGACTCTCAGCAAGAATTGGTTGAAGTACTTGTTCAGTACTTGTGGACAATTCCAAGTACTGAAGAAATTCACAAGTACAATCCAAGTGCAGAAGATTTGCATAGTACTAAAGTCCAAGTACTGAATGAAGTACAATTACTTTTCAGCAGGTATCCAATATTTTTGTAAACGTGTTTATTTCAAATTCAGTTGCAGATATATACTGAAAAGCATATATCTGCACTTGAGTGAGGTATACTCACTCAAGTGAGTATACCTCTGCCTTTCAGTATTATCTGTGTACTTACCAGATTTGAGATAGTGACAGTGAGCCTCATCCCACAGCACCTACGAGGTGAAGAGCTACCCACAAGGCATCGAGAGATGCCCATCGGGCCAAGTGAGCGAAGGTGATAAAAAGTGAGCCAGCTCACAAGTAAACCTAATGATAAAGATTCTATTAAATTTCTCAATCTTAATAATATAAAGTGGACATGCACTACCAACAAAAAGTGTGAGACTTCCTGTTTGGCAAAATAAGTAAGGAAATTATATTTTTCTAAGTCCTCAGTTAATGATTACCTTAGTCAGTAATAATGACAAATAATTAAAAATGGAATAATTACTGTGTTAAGCGCAACCTGCGAAGGACCCTGTTGGATGGTACTTTTAATCTCCCCATTGTATAACATTTGTTTTCTCTAAAACTGTCAATTGGGGTGGTTGAAGTCTGCATATTGTTATTGGAGGTTTATGTCAGGTGTCACATTTATTTGCCTTGTTTTAACACAATCAACCTGTAACGAAAACATTGTGTAGAACTTAATTTTTTGAGTCGTGTTCCTGATAAATTTGTATCTATAGGCCAGAATACAGTTAGGCACGCGAGCAGCCTTATGACAACAAACCTCAGCACAAAATGGTTGACAAGACACTGATGGTGTTCAGTATGAAATTCAAAATTTTTGCATGTACAGCACAATATCAAGCTGACTTACATTCTTAGATAGTAACATTAATGTTACAACTTCTTTTTTTTATGAAAGTACCCTCGTACCCCCCCTATGGAGTGTTTGTGTTCATGGTTTTATTAAACAGTTCGTTCATATCTAGTAATCTTTATTGCGTATTTCTTTAAAATGCGATCCAAACTTTAATGTAATCCTTATTCCATTTTGGTGTAAGTATAAGGAATCTGTGTTAACCCCCCTTTTTTGTTGTACTTCCATAATTTGTAATGTACATCTTTTGTAAATATGTATTGTATTTTGAAATAAAGATAAAAGTAATAGAAGAAGTTTTTCATTTATATTTACTTAAGTAAAATTTATGAAATTATGTTCGATGAACTGATTCTTTTTATTTATTTATGTATTTTGTTTGTTTATTTATTTTTTTGTTGGGAAAAGTTTGAAGGTGAACGAGACCCGGGAAACTATTAGCTTATTGTCACTGTTTGTCTGATTGAGGAGGATTTTTTCATGCTATTGAATAATTATGATATTTCACAGATTTTTTTAGTATATTGAGTGTTGCTGTACATGAACCTTTTTCTTGTGTATCTATTTTAGCAAGAAACATTTCATTGACCTATTTTAGGATTTTTGAAGTTTTGTAATTTGTCTATTAGAGTTTATAGCAGTTTGTTTACCGAATGCACCCATGTTAATACTGTTATTCTATCCTTAATATGGTTGGAATTTTATATGATGAAGGTGAATTGTTATATATTTTCTTGAAAACATGATCAAGTTTCGTAATTAATAGACTGTTGAAACCTTGCCCAGAAAATAAACAAATATTTTCTCACAAAGAAATTACATTTATGTTTCACCAAAAATTAAAGTTAAAACAAAATCAGAAATAATATGTCGAAATCAGAAATTGCCCAATGATGTAAAAAAAGCATCATTATAGTTAAGCATGACAGGTGTTCCATATTCTTAATAGGTGAACATTTTTCAGGGTTCTGATAAGGTACTGAGAAAGGTATTCGCCTAGTATGAACAGCTGCACTATCAAAGTGTATATCCATACATTATCCATGTTTTGTTTTCAAGTTCTTGCAGCTAAGTGCTGTTTCACCTCGATGCTTTGTAATTAGGTTTTTTAGGATTCCTATAAGGTGCTAGGATGGTATTTACATGAGATGAGCTTTGTGGGTGAGTTAGGCACCCAGACTTTGAGAAGTTTGCTTGGTGGGTTGTTGCTGGCTTCCAAGTACTCTAGTTTTAGCCTGTTGATGGAGAGTCAGTCCTTTTGTCCGTGTAGTAGTATTTTGAGTGCTTGATTTTTATGTTCCAGGTTGGGGTAGGGGCTTCTTAATAGGGGTATTAAAAGGAAGTTTGTGGGAATCGTTCCAAAGGAAAATGAATTAGCAAGTACTATAATTACTCAGTTCACTTTTTTTCATATTTCTGTGTGTATGTATGCATTAGTGATGGTTTACAATGATTTTTTTTTATTCTTGAGAGATCTTCGTTTGGTTGAGTAGCACTGTCAGTAGGAAAGAACTTACCCAACACACAGATGGTTTGCTGAATACCAGTTCTTCAGGGGAGGTGTTGACCTTTTCCTTGGGTGCAGTTTGTAGGCTGAAGATCACCCTGGCAGTTGCAACTTCCCGTCAGGGATGATGGAATAGTGGGCTTTTTTCCTGTTAATGGTCGCTTGGTTGTAGGCAGTAGTATGCTGGATATTTAAGCCCATTGATTTGTCCAAGTTAGTCCAGATTTTAACTATGGGCTCTTGCAGTGGCGGACTTGGGGTGAGTCTAGAGCCCCGTGCCTGTGAGGGCCCTGCACCTCAGCAAAAAAAAAAAAATAATCTACGGGTGCTCTATTAGAAAATAAATCCTGGAAACCTATTCCGGTCCCTGGCCACTGAAAGGGCCCTCTTTGCTTCCCCATTAATGAGAGGGCCCCCTAAGGTCATCAGCCAAGGGCCCACACACCCTAAATCAGCCCCTGGGCTCTGGTCCTCTTTTGAATGTTGCTGGGAATCCCAAACAGCTGAACCAGCTGTTAAAGGGGGTCTTTGACAGCATTAGATGTTGCCTCAGGCTTCTTTGTGAATCTTTTTGTCACAGTTCAGATGGAGTAGACCTTTGGTCTTGATGTAGCCTAAGTCTTACCATGCTTTCAGGGAGCCCAGGCATCTGTTTGAGTTCAGGCTTGAATATGTGAAGAAATTCCTACTGTGGTGAGTAGAGGGAGGGTGTTTGAGGGACCTACATAAGGGGAGCAGTCTGGAATGAGGCCAGGTTTAGAAAGCAGCAACCTGTAGTATCTGAGGAAATCTTGGTCAAGCAGGGGTATCTGAATGTTGGCGGAGATGAAGTCCCACTGGCAATTCCTTCTCAATAGGTGAAGGGTGAGGGTCCACTCTGTATGATGATATGGAGCTGCTGTTGGCTGCCATTAAACACAGTGGTAGTCAGTGTGCCCAGCGGCAGCTTCAGTGTTTGGTGGTTTATAGTGGCCGTCTTTTGAAGTGGATGTCATGGTTTTGAATGAAGCTGTATCCACCAGGAACCTCCTGCCAGGGCTTCAGTTGGGATATAGATCTTGTGGATTTGAGTGTCTTTAGTGGTAGACTGGTAGACACCATTATTTCCTTGGGTCACTGCCCTGTTTGTTTGTTTTTTTCAGCTGCATCAGTGAGCAGAGTTCTTGGATGCTAGCTTAAATTTATGATGGTATATACAGATGAAGGGTTGGTGGGTGCTTGTTTTCTTGCAACTTGTGTGAATACTTCTGCTTTTTGTTGGCCTGAGACTTGTTGCCTTGGCTGTGGCTGTGTATACTCTGCCTCTGCAGATAGTTTGGGTGGTGTATTGCAAGACCTTGGAGGCCTCCAGTAACTCGATGGTATTCTCTGGGAAGTCTGAATGATTTTTGTCATCATTGTTGGGGAGGAAGACCCAAATGTTGGGTGACAGGAAGGTGGTGCTAGGGAGATCTTGGTTATCAAAAACTGGTGTAGCTCTTTGTATGTGATCTTCTCCCCTGCATGCCCAGCCAACATGTGATGCAGGGGAGGAGGTCCTCTGGAATAACCTTGAGGACATCGTTGAGAACTTGGGATGTTAGATAGATGGTTCAGTTGTCGAGCCAGGGAGGCTGGTAGCTTTTGTGTTTGGTATTTTTTGCACGGATATCCTTTGGTATTTTTCTTACAAGATTGTCAGTATTGCAGCAGGCATAGTTGTATTCAGCCCATTGGTCACCATGGGTGATGTATAATAACTGTTTTGGATCTACCTTGCCTTTGAGATGATATTCTAACCTCTTAAGATTGAGTCAAAGCTGGAATGCTGTGTTTTGTTCATTAGAAGCTTGTTTTCATTTGACAGGCATGGCTGCAGTTAGTTCTTGAACTTCCAAGCTAGTAGTAGTGCGTAAATATGTATTTAGTCCGTTAGTTGTTTTTTATATTGGTATTTATGATTGTAGTTAGCACATTGAGTGCTAGGGTTGATGTGAAAACCATGCTGTGTCTATAGAGTTAGTGGAGGACAACCTTGTGCTCTCTTGAGAACAAGCAACAGATTAAGCGCTATATTTTGGGCATTAGTGACACTTTGGTTGATAGGTCATGGTCATACTAGTCCATTAGTTGCTAGGGCTTTACTAGTCTATCAAGTTGCTTCAAGATATTACGAGTTCAATATTAAGTACACACAGGATTATGGTGTCAATTGAATTATTCCTGGAATCTGACCCACTTTCGATAGACCATACAGATGCACGTGGAAATATTGTTACAGATGGTTTGTTGGGCATGTGACCAAAATGCAAGAACATGACTGTGAGGGTGCTGCTAAACCTGGGTTTGGGAGTGAAGAAAGGAGCTTCCAAGCGAGCATAATTCTGAATAGTAATGGGAGTAAGATAAAATGTTTATCTTGACATTAACAAATGTAATCAGGGACAAAATCATATATCATCAAAGAGGGAATTAGTTATTAAGAAATTTGGTTTGTTCAGCCATCTGCAGATGCTACCTGGAGTCAAGTAACATTGTCTGACAAAACCTGGGAGGAGTCTACCATTGACATTGGTTGCACACACATATGACTTTGTGACCATCTATGTTGCTCATTTCAGAAGTGACATCTCTTTTATGCACTGGTTCCAGGGTAACTGTTTTAGATTAGTAACTCTGAGAATATGTGGCTCAGTGATCACTGTTGAGATCAAGTGGCTGCTGCCTTATAATATAACCATTTGTATGAGTGTCTTTTTGGTGTCTATTTTGGTAGTAAGGTGTCTCTTGTTTGCATTATCATCAGAGACAGAAGGATATAAACTTCAATGCAGCTGCTTCAAAATATGTTTGAGGTGATTGCTTTAGTTAGTAAAAGAAGCGGGTGCTGTAGGTAAATAAAAAGCTTTAAATGTTTTTACTGTGGAGGCAAAATGGCAGCCCGAGGGAAGGACACACTGCATTACTAATGAGGCAGGCGAGAGCGCAATTCAAACTTGCTCTTAAGCACTGCAGGTTAAATGAAAAACAACTAAGAGCCGATGCAATGTCTAGAAACGTAGAATCTGGTGATTACCCTCGTCTTTGGAAAGATATCCAGTCCTTAAATCCCAAAACTAAAAAGCTATCACAGAGAGTAGGGGAAGCAGTCGGAGACGAGGCTATCGCAAGGATGTGGGGTGATCACTTCAACAATATCCTGAATTGCATAAATGATCAGGATTCCCGAAGGGAGGTAGATGACCTCCTTAATGACAACATTCAATTTCATTTTGCAGACCGTATTACGCCAGGTAACATCAGCGATGCCATAAACAGCATACCTAATAATAAATCGCCCGGCTGTGATGGTCTTCCCGCAGAGGCTTTCAAATTCTGCCATCCGATAATTTACATTTTGCTAGCTGCCTTATTCAATGCGTGCATAATTCACCAGTTTCTTCCAGACTCCCTACTCTTAGTTCACTTGATACCATTAATCAAAAACAAGCTAAAGGATGCAGCTGACCCTGGCAACTACCGGCCAATTGCAATCACAACGATTGCATCAAAGATACTTGAGTCGGTTCTTCTTGTGAGACTTCTCACCTTTCTACACACCACTGACAACCAGTTAGGATTTAAAGCAAACCACTCAACCGACACCTGCATCTACATACTGAAAAAATTGCTGAACTACTACCTATCATCAGCATCTCCTGTTTTCCTGTGTTTCGTAGATGTGAGAAAAGCATTTGACAGAGTAAACTACCTGAAGCTATTCCTGAAGCTGCATAAAAGGGGCACACCCCTATATCTAATTGGCATTTTACATTGCTGGTTCTCCACACAGCAATTCTGTGTCAAATGGGGCAACGTATTATCGTACACCTTCGGCTCCCTAAACGGGCTTCGGCAAGGGGGCATTCTCTCTCCATACCTGTTTAATATGCACACAGATGCCTTGAATGTCAAACTGAACTCACTCCCAATCGGATGCACTGTCAATGAAACAACTATAAACAACCTCTGTTACGCCGACGATATGGTTCTGATTTCCCCATCAGTGCATGGCCTCCAATGACTCATCGACACTTGCCGCCAATATGCAGAGGAATTTGATATAATCTACAACGAAACCAAGACCCAGTGCATGTCACTGCTCCCGAGATCGCTTAAGCATATTGCAGAACCACAAATTTTCCTCGGAAACCATCGGCTGGAATTTGTGCGCGAATTTCCGTATTTGGGTCACATTATTACCGACGACCTAAAAGATACGGCGGACATTGAACAGAGGCGTCGTAAACTCTGTGCAACTGGCAACATGATTGCAAGGAGGTTTGCCTTCTGTCACCAAGACGTGAAACTGCTGCTCTTCCGCTCGTACTGCTACAGTATCTATGGGTGTTCCCTCTGGACGAACTATACCCGAGAGACCATGAGACGTATCACTGTTGTGCACAATGACATTCTGAGACGCCTCACAAACACTCCACGCTACCACTCCGCCACACAGATGTTCTTAGAAAACCACCTGGAAAATTTAAAAATCATTGTAAGGCGAACAATGTCCAGCATGGTAACCCGAGTGAGAAACAGCGGCAACTCGCTCATACAAAGCATCCTAAGGAGTGAAGCAAGAAGAAGATCTAAATTGTAGGAAAGATGGGAAAATGAGGCCTTTGTCCCCTAAAGGACTTAATCTCTGGATTAGCAAGATGTCATCTGCAGATTTTGTCATTATTATATTTATTGCTGATATTTTATTTTTTCATTATTACTGTGATTACTATCAAGTTAAAGTTTTTTTTTATACATTCAATTTATGTATTTAGCCCTCTGGACCTGACTACTGTAACCACCTAAGGTCCCTAGTTGAAATTTAAGTTATATATTCTGTGCACTAACTGTTATAACTCTCAGTGCATTTTTTTCTCACCAATATTATTACTATTACCAGTATTATGATTACTATCTTTTATGCTACCTCAGCTATTTTGTGGATAAGTGCCGATTACTCATTTTT
>NC_061110.1:66720195-66752695 GCF_015104395.2 Macrobrachium nipponense | reverse complement strand
GGGTGTGTGTGTATATATAGTATATTTTTTACACACACCCACACACATATACACACACAGACTTTCACAGAATAATAGTGAAACATTAACAGTTCGGCTTCAGCGTTAGTTTTTTAAGAATTCATGAAGAGGACTGATATGTAATGTAATGGTTGAAATTTTCAAGATAGAGTTTATGAGTGAAAGTACAAATGAACGACCAGACAGTTGAAAAATACTGGTACCTGAAATATCAAAGTAGTGTGTAAAATTCATAGGGAGAAAGCCAATGTCTTTAAAAGTTTAATTTTATTTTACTTAAGTAATGTAGTGGTTAAGAACAACTACTTAATGGAAAAAACAACACAAATAAAGAACTATCCCGACAGTACTAAAGGATGTGAAAATCTAATGCCATATTTGAATTGTAATTGATTATGTACTGGGCAGATTGGTAATGACTGAAGAGAAAGCAATGGTATAAAAACATATGAGATATGTACGGGAAAATAGTGGAATTTTTTTACATATTGATGAAAACAACATTATATCAGTTAGACAGGTGGTAAAAAATGGATATATTTGATGAATATGGTGGAAAGATTCTACTTTTATATGAATGAGAAAGCTTTCCTATGAATATGAATATCAGCCCTGGAATATATGTATAAACTTGATCCATTTATTTCAAAAGAAAGATGTAAAGTATATAGACTTTTAAGGCAGGTAGTTCGTTCGTCCTTAATTGCAAAGTTGAGTAACACCCGAAGTGGAAAATAAGCTTTGTTGACGCAGCACTGGACTCAGTCACAAGTGAGGTGTCTCCTCTTCCGTTTTCTTTTTTGAGCGCAGATATTTTTCGCCAGTTTTTACGTTTTATTTGCATTATCACCTCAGGATGTATAATGTAAATGTCTACCACTACGTATCAGCCCTCCCGAAGATGTTATAGATAACTAAAGGTGAAATCGGTTAGGATTATACGCTGCATTTCCTTTTTCTTGTAGTACTTTGTACAAATGTATTACGTGTTCCTGTGATTTCAATCTTATCTCTCTCTCTCTCTCTCTCTCTCTCTCTCTCTCTCTCTCTATCTCGCTCTTCTCTCTCTCTCTCTCTCTCTCTCTCTCTCTCTCTCTCTCTCTCTCTCTGTTAACAAAAAACTTATACATCCAGATAAATCTCTTGCCCTTGACGTGATGTAAAGTATGGGTCTCAACTTGAGGGCCTTCATGTAGAAAAAAACCTCTGAGCTCTGTGATCCGTATCTTATTACCCGATTGTGCTCAGATGACCATTGCGTTAGAAATAGAGAATGACCGCTATTTCAAGTACAATTTTCGTCACAGTTTTAGATGTTCACCTGGTAGTTTCAAAATCAATAATTAGCTAGCGTCTTGTTTGAATATGGTCTGACTGTTAACTGATTTCCGAAAGTTTTTAGTGTGGAAAAATATCTCTTAGCCATGTATACTGCATATGACTTTTTCCCTTTATTCTCAGTTTTCCCAAGCCACTGCTTCATACTTATTCCAAACACACCTTTCTTTTCTGAATCACTACTGTTCCCCTGCTAGTCTGTTTGTCATCAATTTTCCTCTTAAAGAAATTCTGTAGTACCATATGTCATCCCTGTAGCAGTAAGTAATTTTCCATACGCATCTTACACAGGCATCTTTTTCACCACTACACTGTCGCACCTCGTATGTAACTCCATTAAATACTGGTGCCTCCCCATTTTCATGCCCGTAATTGCCCTCTTATCAACCTGAACAGTAATTTCTTCATCAATTCCCAATTTTACATAAACCTCTTGCGCTATGGTTTTCAGAAGTTTTTCATATTGAAGATGGTCACTATGAAAGACGGAGTATTGTTATCAGGGACCATCTTTTCAGTTTAATCTTTATTCCAAGCTGCGCTTGATTATTAACTTCTCTGTACTGACTTCCTCCAAACTCTCTCTCTCACTTTGATTGCCATAGACATCTTATTGTAGAATACTACCTAAACATTCCTTCTGTCATACAGCTAAATCACAAAGGTCATCCTTTTCTCACTTCAATAAATTATGCATTTCCCAATTCTGCCATTACGTTCTTTTTGCTTTCTGTCTACCTGCCCTTACCCACCCACAAAAGCGCCTGCTGAGTCAGAAACCGTCACTTTATATTTTTTTTTTTCACTTATAAAATCCGTCCTCATTTGCACCATGAGGTGTAGCCAGTTCTTCACTCATCTTCTTCTTATACACTGTTTACAGTTTATGTATGAAAAATTTGTCTTAATTACTTAATGTCTATATTTTGAATTTGTTCTGTTAACGTCTACATTCTTCACTTTTTTTCCCAACCAAGCAGTGATCAGACAATGCAAGTCCTATTTTCATTAATCTTGCGACGGCAGTTTACCATAAATCAATCATTTAATTAATCCATTCATCAGATACTTTTACTCCTTGCCTGTTTTTATTTTTCATGTTTCCTTTTGCCTGTCCCTATTTGTCACTTTATTCAAATCTTGTTTATTCCCAGTATATATCTTACTTTTACAATACTACCTGTATATTTGCCTGTTTACTCATTTTTACAAGCCTGTGTTCAGAAAGGCACCATACCTTATCGGTCAGTAATACCTTAGCCAATTTTTGAATGGGATGAAGAAGTAGGACAAGCTCATTGCTACACGTCCCCTTCGTTAAGAAGTTTAGGAGACCTTTTTAACTATCATTAATTTCAGAAGCAGGCCATTCTTCATGGACTGCAAGTGCAGATAAAATTTTGCAGGGGCCAAAGGACTGGGACCATAAAAATTCTATCTGCCATTCTGGTCTAAGCAGCTTCATCTAGGCCTGCCGTCTAGATCTGCCTCGAGATTTCATTTCACCCGTAGGGGGCTAGTGCCGTCAGTGCACCTCATGCGGTGCAATGTAGGCATTACTTATGCAGCGTCCCTTCGGCCCCTAACTGTGCCTCCGTTCGTATTCTCTTTCTTCCATCGTACTGTCCACCCTCTCGTAACAATTGTTTCGTAGTGCATCTGCGAGGTTTTCGTCCTGTAGCACCTTTCAAACCTTTTACTGTAAATTTCCGTTTCAGCGCTGAATGGCCTTAGTTGCCCCAGTGTTTGGCATGATGCCAAATATCTCTCTCTCTCTCTCTCTCTCTCTCTCTCTCTCTCTCTCTCTCTCTCTCTCTAATATATATATATATATATATATATATATATATTATTATCTAATATATATATGTATATATATATATACACATATATATATATTTATATATAAGATCTCATTTTTCGCACTAGATTCTTTGATTCTATCACATCTAATTGATTTAAGAATTACTTCATGTCTGGTGTAGAACTGCAACACCATCATCAAGAAAGAAAATATACTTCAAGACATCTTATGGATGTGAATGAGGAGTAATACTACCTCTGTTGCCAAATGTTATCCCTGCTAATCTGCACTTGAAATACTATTAAAAATGAACTGCTTTAGTATGGATGTTACCATCCACATGTGTATTTCTTCATAGGTAAATGGTGGAAGGAACTATATTAGTCACTAGCCGGTGCCTGGTGGCGGGCAGCTGTAGGTCCGCATTGTTTGAACCGTAACACCATCGTTATTTTTCATCGCAGAAGAATCCTCGTGACAAGTTATGTCAGAATAATGGGTTTTTTTTTCTCTATGACTAATATTAAAGAAGTTAGCATGGCCGGATATTGGGATCAAAACGACACCCAGATAAAACCATTCCCTCATTTCATTGTTATTTTTCATCGCAGAAGAAAAGTATGAACATATTTGGAATCCTCGTGAAAAGATCTATAAGGATAATGCTTTCTTTTTATCTGTGAATCATGATAAAGAGGTTAGCATGGCCGGCTATCTGGATCAAAACAGAACCCAGGTAAAACCCATCCCCTAGAAAATCTACATATATGGTCTGACTTTGGTTCAATTCGGTCCAGTAGTTTCGCTGTCTATAGTGAATATACTTGCATATATAGTCCAACCATCAACTTAATACAGTATAAGATTCCCTTCCTGTTTAGCTTACCCATACCACATACCATAACAGCTTTTCCACCTCCACTTATTGCCTGCTGTCACCTAGGGTCTTACCATGTGCCTGTCCCCATAATGGCATATACCTGCAAATTGGCTTGAACTAACAGATGGTGAGACTTATAAGTGCCCTTATCAACCTTAGACAAAGAGGGTTGATGAAACTCTAGGGCAGGGATTCCCAAAGTGGTCGATATCGACCCCCCAGGGGTCAATGGGAGCGTCCAAGTGGTCGATAATAGTCTGGGTTGATGAATAACTAACAGGTTGATTAATGTTTACAACTGGGGTCTTCAGGACCAATGAAGCCTCCAATTTGAAATTCTCATGAATAATTTGTAGAAATCTGGTTTTCAGAGCTCATTATATTAAAAAAATTATATTACTTTCTCAATAATAAAGATAGGTCAATTATTTTTTTGCTAAAAATCTCAATTTTCAACAGAGCTTGCAATACCAACTTCAACCAACCACTCCCCTGTCATCTGTCTTCCAGCTCCACTGTCTGTACAGGATGTATTCCTGTCTTATGTCCTGTACTGAGTTTGTGAGTGTATCTGCCATCAGTGCACTCTCAGCCCCTGTAAGTGTTTCCCTGAACAGATTTTTGTGACTTGGCATTAAAAATTGATTATAATGGTTCCTGATGCTGCTAAGAGGAAGTGCTGATGGTAATCTCTGGAACATTTGAAGTATGGATTCATTACTTCACTAACCAATGACACCATGCCAGTGTGTTTCTTGTGTGAAAAGATTTTCAGTAATGATGCCTTGAAACCTCCAAAGATGAAGGACCACCTCGAAAGCGTTCAATCTGATAAGAAAAACAAAGACCTTGGCTATTTCAAGATGATAAGGAAAACAAAGACCTTGTCTATTTCAAGATGATAAGGAAAACAAAGACCTTGACTATTTCAAGACACTAAAAGAAAAATTCAAAAGTCGTTCCGATATCAAGAATTTTTTTTCAAAGCACCGTCCAGTGCTGAAACTGAAGGAGGTTGGATAGCATGATACAACATCACACTTATGATAGCAAAATAGGAAAGGTGCACACTATTGGTGTGGAAATGGTAATCCCAGCCATTAAAGAAGTTATAGTACCTGTTATGAAGAAAGATTCGCACTAGGTTCTGAAAAATTTGCCATCAAGTAACAGTACAATGCAAAGAAGAATTGATGAAATGGCAGATGATATAGAAAAAACCTTGGTATCAGAACTTCAAGATAGTAAGTTATCTCTACAACTTGATGAGTCAACTTTTGGCTGTCCAATCTTCTCATGGCCTATTTGAGGTATTACAGTCAAAGTCAAAAGGACATTATTGATGAAATTTTGTTTGCCAAATATCTCACTGCTGATGCAAAAGGTAAAGACAATTTTAAAATGCATGCAGCAGTATTTTGAAAAGCACAATATACCTCTTAGTAATATTACTGCAGTGACTACTGATGGCGCACCAGCGGTGGTAGGTTGGTACGGAGGATTTGCAAGCCTACTCAAACAGAAAGTGCCTGATGTACGTCCCTTACACTGTGTATTGCACAGACAATATCTTGTAGCCAAGAGAATCGGTGATGGACTGTATGATCCCTTGAAAGTGTGCATCAGAGCAATTAACAAAATCAAGGCACATCCACTTCTCTCACGACTGTTTGCACTGCTGTATGAAGAGAATGATGACTCATATAAACAAGTACTCCTGCATACTGAGGTAAGGTGGTTGTCTAGGGGTCACAGCTTGCAAAGACTTGTTAACTTATATGACTCGACTGTTCAGTTCCTGGCAGATGTGGACTCATCTTTATGTGAAGAGTTGAAAAAAAATAATGAATTCCATGTTTTATTTGACAAACCTGTATTCTAAATTTAATTATACCCTAAAAGGTCTGCAGGGTAAGAGATGTTACCATCATTCAGGTCAGGACAGTTTGACCAGGATTCCAAGGCAAGTGTAGCTTGTTTAGAGCTTCACTTTTCACATAGAGATTTTCAGTATTTTTCAAAATTATAACATACAAAGTAAAAGCGTTTCTGATGGGGACCTAGAAATTTACAACACTCATCTGGAGAATTTAATTGGAGACTTTAAAGTGCATGTTGGAGACCTGTAAAATGAAAGTGACAGAATGGATCTTAACTCCATATGATGTTGAAATAAGGAATGCAGGTATTGTCTCAACACCTGGAGGAGGAATTCATTGACATGTCCATGGACCTGGAAGTAAGTACCTTTTTCAGAAGAAAAGGTCTCCGTGAATTTTGGATGAACGAGAACAATGTTGCTAGATATCCTCAGATTTGTACAGTGGTTAAGCCATGTTTACTCATACATGGTTGAAGCTGGTTTCAGTCATATGAATGCAGTAATAAGAAAACAGAGGAGCAGAATGAGCGTGGAAGAACGAGGTGACCTACGGCTGAAGCTCACCAACCTGCAACCTAATATCACACTGCATGTCAAGTACTAAACTAATACCACTCAAATTGATTTTGACATTGATGTTTTTTTTCTTGTATTATTAAATGCTAGATGAGGGGATGTCTTTGAAGGATTTGAAACTTTATTGGGGGGTTCGACTAGTTAAAAAGTTTTAGAGCCCTTGCAGTAATGTTATGCCTTAGATAATATTGCATTTTTCCTGTGGAAATTTGCTTTCTGAAAGGGATGGAATAAGACTTGTGTATGAGAGGGGTAGAGTAAGTCATGTGGTTGCCTTTCTCCAGCTTTTGTTTCTGTTTCTGTTGTGGAAAGCCTGTTTGTTACTAGGGTCTTGAGCTTCTTAGCAGAGGGGTAAATCATGCTCCACTTCATTTATCAGGGGGTCCATGCACCATCAGGAAATATGGCTGATCTACAAGGCTGTTGAGAGAGACATTGAGAAGTTGCCTTGCACCAGTGGAGGGGCTTCTCTCAGTAAAGCCAATACGTATCTTCATTGATAGGCACAGTTTGCCCTACCAGTAGGTATGGAGGGTCATTGGCCTTAGGTTTGTGATGACCTTACGTCTTCTCAAACAGATGAAGACTAATCCAATTTTGGGTTTATTGATGTATAAGGTGTGCCCCTTGTATAAAAACGCCAAGTACAGTACCTGGGGGTGTGATGAGCCATTGGGATTCACTTCAACCTTGACGGGTATACAACATGAGAGGATACTTGACTCTACAACATAGCCATATACCCCATCATCTGATTAGTGATGAAAATGAAGGGATTAAGATTACCACTGTTCCCTACCTACTGTCAGGCAAACCTACAGGCATGCGAATCGACCTGCACAACACAGGGAAAGAAGACCTGTTTGAGCTTGAATCTAGTTTTATATTGTATAGACACCAGAGGTGGCATAACAGTGAAATACCACTACTCTGATCGTTCCTCTAGTTACTGGGTATGTGGAAGTGCAGCCTGGCTTTCAAGGTGGGCCAGTGGCTCTGATATTCTAGCTCCAAGCTGTCTTTTGGACAAGTGTACCACTTGCTGGCCTCCAGGGATGGTATAGTACAAGCACAATATGGGTGCTGATGCCTGATGGTAATCCTGAACAAGATAATATGAAGCGGGGAGTTTGACTTGGGTGAAGCATCCATCAAATAGTAAAAAAGACTTAGTAGAGAAAATTAGCCCTTCTTGCCCTGTTTCAAATTTCAGTAATGTATTTCTTGTTGAAAGCTAAATCTAATTAAATGTAGTTTTGTCAAAGATAAATGTCTTGAAGCTCATGATAATTGATCTGATGAGGGAAATGGTGGCAGTAACAGTAAGAATAAGTTTTGGTAAAAGTTTAAGACAAAATTCAGTGTTTTTTTGCATATTTGTGTGAACCTTGGGAACTGTGAGAGCTTTATTCTGTTTGCTGGATACAATGCAATAGCTTTTTTGGGGAGGGCAGGGGGGGGGGGGGGGGGGGGGGGGGTGTTATGGGGAGGCAGTGTTTGGGTAGGGGAAGGAAAGAACAGTAAAGTAACCATATCCTTGTCTGACGTCAGAATTTCTTGGACTATATCTGATTGTATAATCCAAATAACTCCGTTCCTTTATCTTTTCACCATTTACATCGAAATCTAACACAACTATCCTTTCCTCACAACAGTTTCTCTTGAGCACTTTTAGTCATTTGTTGTCACAATCATTCCCTCTGTTACAATCAGTTTTGCTTGGAAAATCCTTAGATTTGCACATTCATCCCAAATGACTTGCTGAATAGTGAAGACTAGTCCATTTTTGAGCGTGGTCTCTAAATGTAAAGTTGTGGTGAATGAATAATATATATATATATATATATATATATATATATATATATTATATATATAAATTATAGACTGGTATGTTCTGTAACAACAGAATTCCATCTAATAAAAGGAGCCCATAAAAACACCAAAATGTAGAGAGAAAAGTACTATATTTCAGAGACTGCTGTCTCTCTCTTCAGGTATATGAATGAGAAAAGTTTACAGAAAAGGTGGTATTTATACCAAGAGATTCGTCCACAAGTAAGCCAATTTAGGTCACCCCCGCTGATAATCTTCCTTTAATCTTCTTAAGCGTTGGTTGAATGAACACTGCGTCGACGATATCTGATATCCAATTCCCTTTTGAGATGTTCATTACCTGCTTCTCTTTTATTAAGGCCGATTCCATCATTTGACTCTTGTACCGGCAGTTGCTGCTATAAATTACACGTGACATATTCCAGTTTATTCTATGGTTATGTTCATTTATATGGTTGAAAATAGCCGAGTTCTGTTGTCCATACCTAACTGACCGTTTGTGTTGTATTAATCTCTGGGGAAGTGATTTACCTGTAAATCCGATGTAAGATTGGTCACAGTCCTGGCATGGGATCTCATATACCCCAGAGTCTTTGGGAGATGTCTTTTGTTGGACGTTAATCAGGGATTTGGCTAAGGTATTTGGGTAGGTAAATGCAAAGGGTTGGATTTCCCAAGGGTGTGAGTTACTCTCTTAATCGTCTCCAGGTGGGGAATTTTTATTTTATTGTTGGGTGTGTCTCTGGTCTTGTCTTTAGGGGGTCGGTAGAAAATTACGTTTGCTTTTTGAATTGCTTTCTCATTATATGGTCAGGATACTTTAAAGATGAAAGTTGCTTGCGAATTAGTTCAAATTCTTTTCCAGGAAATCTGGGGAACAAATTCGTAAGGCTCTTAAGAATAGGTTGCTAGCTACACCTATCTTGATAGTATTGTCATGATAGCTAAAGTAGTGAATATATGAAAGTGAGAACGTTGGTTTTCTGTATATGGTAAATTTGTATTCTGTCGTGTCTCTGATTATTAAAACATCAAGAAAAGGAATTTTGTTGTCTGTTTCCCATTCAACTTTAAATTTGATGCTGGGCACTAATGCGTTTAATTTTGAGAGGAATTCATTAAAATTACCCCACTTATTATCCCAAAATGTTAGTATGTCATCCACGTATCCCATCCACAGCATGTTTTTGGGTTTTATTGCATTTATTACTGTAGTTTCAAAGTATTCCATGTACAGATTGGCTAAAATAGGACTTAAAGGACTACCCATACTACACCCGAATTTTTGCTTGTAGAATGATTCCCCGAATGAAAATACGTTATTAGATGCACATAATTCAACTAACTTTATTATTTTGTCAAGTGCCAAAGGGAAATGATCTGAATAGGGGGATAATTTTTCCCTTAAAAACTGAAGAACGTCCTGTACTGGTACTTTTGTGAATAGGGAGTCTACGTCAAGGCTTAAAAGTTTTATGTTGTGAAGTGGTATATGTGCTTCTCTGAATTTGTGACAAAAGTCTTCCGAATGTTTGATGTGACTGGGAGAAAAAGTGCCTAAAAAAGGAGAAAGGAGGCCAGCTAACCATTTAGAAATTTTTTAATTGAAAGCTCCGGCGCATGAAACGATGGGTCTGAATGGAAGATTGTCTTTGTGAGTTTTGGGAAGACCATAAAAGTAGGGTAATTTAAGATTAATTACTTTAAATTTCTCTAATAGTTCAATACTCTTTTTGTCTTGGCCAATTAATCTTACTTTCCGAAAAAAATTCTGTGGGAACGTTCTGGAGGGGATTTTTCGTCAGTTTTCGTAAGTATTTGTGTCGCTAAGGAGCTGGTGTGATAGAGGGAAGGGGTTTGATTGCAGAGTCCATCTCCCGAATCCGTACATTTTTGGAAGTACTTGTTCTTTGAGGCATTCTTCCAAAAAGTGTTTTTGGTTTTTCAGCCGGTGTAGTCTGCAGAGTGATATATGGAACTCAATCTAATCTTCGCCTCCTCACTACGGACACATATACAGGTATACTGATTTCAGTTCCGTTGTTCCGACAGTGCTGACTGTAATAAAAGGCGTGACTCATTCCAACAGACTTTTCGCAAGGTTAAAAAAAATAACCTAATAGATAATAGTGCATGGAATAATCTTGAACAACAAGACAAAGTTTTTGTTTTAAACTTATCCAACACCCCCTTACTGTAAATCAACATTTAGTTTTAAATTTAGGCTTATCCTTTGCCCTTATGCCAGACCGCAAAAACAACCTAGACTTCATAGTGGCTTTTGATAAATTCATATCTGACAAAAACTACAGCCGTGAAGAGATATGTTTAAAAGGAATGTTACTAAATGCTTTAACTGACCTTCATAAGAAATATCCTGTTCCCCGCAGATTCATGATAGCCATCCACTCGCTAAAAAAGTTAGATGTTATAATAAGTAGATCCGACAAAGACGGCAAAATTGTAATAATGGACAAAGACTTCTACCTCGACAAAATCAACCAGCTCCTTAGCGACACAAATACTTACGAAAAACTGACGAAAAATCCCCTCCAGAACGTTCCCACAGAATTTTTTCGGAAAGTAAGATTAATTGGCCAAGACAAAAAGAGTATTGAACTATTAGAGAAATTTAAAGTAATTAATCCTAAATTACCCTACTTTATGGTCTTCCCAAAACTCACAAAGACAATCTTCCATTCAGACCCATCGTTTCATGCGCCGGAGCTTTCAATTAAAAAATTTCTAAATGGTTAGCTGGCCTCCTTTCTCCTTTTTTAGGCACTTTTTCTCCCAGTCACATATAACATTCGGAAGACTTTTGTCACAAATTCAGAGAAGCACATATACCACTTCACAACATAAAACTTTTAAGCCTTGACGTAGACTCCCTATTCACAAAAGTACCAGTACAGGACGTTCTTCAGTTTTTAAGGGAAAAATTATCCCCCTATTCAGATCATTTCCCTTTGGCACTTGACAAAATTATAAAGTTAGTTAAATTATGTGCATCTAATAACGTATTTTCATTCGGGGAATCATTCTACAAGCAAAAATTCGGGTGTAGTATGGGTAGTCCTTTAAGTCCTATTTTAGCCAATCTGTACATGGAATACTTTGAAACTACAGTAATAAATGCAATAAAACCCAAAAACTGCTGTGGATGGGATACGTGGATGACATACTAACATGGGATAATAAGTGGGGTAATTTTAATGAATTCCTCTCAAAATTAAACGCATTAGTGCCCAGCATCAAATTTAAAGTTGAATGGGAAACAGACAACAAAATTCCTTTTCTTGATGTTTTAATAATCAGAGACACGACAGAATACAAATTTACCATATACAGAAAACCAACGTTCTCACTTTCATATATTCACTACTTTAGCTATCATGACAATACTATCAAGATAGGTGTAGCTAGCAACCTATTCTTAAGAGCCTTACGAATTTGTTCCCCAGATTTCCTGGAAAAAGAATTTGAACTAATTCGCAAGCAACTTTCATCTTTAAAGTATCCTGACCATATAATTGAGAAAGCAATTCAAAAAGCAAACGTAATTTTCTACCGACCCCCTAAAGACAAGACCAGAGACACACCCAACAATAAAATAAAAATTCCCCACCTGGAGACGATTAAGAGAGTAACTCACACCCTTGGGAAATCCAACCCTTTTGCATTTACCTACCCAAATACCTTAGCCAAATCCCTGATTAACGTCCAACAAAAGACATCTCCCAAAGACTCTGGGGTATATGAGATCCCATGCCAGGACTGTGACCAATCTTACATCGGATTTACAGGTAAATCACTTCCCCAGAGATTAATACAACACAAACGGTCAGTTAGGTATGGACAACAGAACTCGGCTATTTTCAACCACATAAATGAACATAACCATAGAATAAATTGGAATATGTCACGTGTAATTTATAGCAGCAAACTGCCGTACAAGAGTCAAATGATGGAATCGGCCTTAATAAAAGAGAAGCAGGTAATGAACATCTCAAAAGGGAATTGGATATCAGATATCGTCGACGCAGTGTTCATTCAACCAACGCTTAAGAAGATTAAAGGAAGATTATCAGCGGGGGTGACCTAAATTGGCTTACTTGTGAACGAATCTCTTGGTATAAATACCACCTTTTCTGTAAACTTTTCTCATTCATATACCTGAAGAGAGAGACAGCAGTCTCTGAAATATAGTACTTTTCTCTCTACATTTTGGTGTTTTTATGGGCTCCTTTTATTAGATATATATATATATATATATATATATATATATATATATATATATATATATATATATATATATATATATATAGTGTGTGTGTGTGTGATTCCCTCTTTGCTTCTCGAATTCTTCACACTTATCAGATATGCTTGGCACTACAAAGCCTGAGATCTAAATGCGAGAATAAGAAGCAAACTCTGTAGCAGCATTCTAATTTGCTTTTGGAATATCAGAACGTGGTCGTGTTACCCGCATGATCATGGGAAGGACTTCCCATGATCATGCGGATACACTTAGTCTCTGCACAGCCTGATATATAAATTAATCCTGGTGTCCAGAGCAGGATTCGAATCTGCATCCGGAGCATCAGAGTGATGTTGCCTTGTGAACCTGATCGCTGCTGTGGAAGTTCGAATTGCTAGCATCATATCCTTGAATTTGGAGCTCAAACTTTGTTGTGACAATAGGGCATTGTGGTTATTCCAATTACATACGTATCGGGTGAAAAGTGATCAGCAGATTCTATATATATATATATATATATATATATATATATATATATAATATATATATATATATATATATATATATATAACATACATACATACAAACATACATCCATGCACATGCACATATATATGTATGAGTATATAGATATATAATATAGATATATTATATAGATCTATATATGTATGATATATATAATATAATCCTTAAATACAAAACATACATACAATTGGTCAACTGTATTGTATATTATATATGTATGTATTTATATATATGTATAATATATATAGTATATATAATATAGTGTATATATGTATATATAATATATATTAATATATATATATCATATATATATATATATGTTTTGTATCATATATTATATATTATATATATTATATATGTATATATATTATATATATATAAACTCAGAAAGAAAAAAAATTAAAAATCACTAAATTACAATCGATCATTAGAATGAAGAAATGTTACACAAAGGATACATTGTATATATAATAAAAAAAGAGTAATGTACAAGCATAAAAAAGGAAAGGAAGCAATATTAAAAAAGTAAATACCTGCATCATGAAGGCATACAAACATACACACTATGCCTTCATGATGCAGGTATTTACTTTTTTTAATATTGCTTCTTTCCTTTTTATGCTTGTACATTACTCTTTTTTTTATTATATATACAATGTATCCTTTGTGTAACATTTCTTCATTCTAATGATCGATTATATATATATATATATATATATATATATATATATATATATATAATATATATTATATAATTAATATACATACAATGTACGAATGGTGCATGGCATGGCAGATATTCACATTTTACTGTAGACTTCTGTTGTAGGTGGTAAATATAGATCATGTAGAAATGGCAATAAAAGTTAATATAGATGGTAATAGAAGGAACGTCTTTGATTTGTATAAGATTGGATTTAGGCGTAGATGTAATAAACAGTGGTGGAATTATAGTGAAGGCGTATAACAGAAAACTTGATCTTGTGAAAGTTAAGGTAGTTTTGCAAAATGGTTGAAGACACAAACATGCATTTGAAAACAGATTAGAATAAGTGAGGGAATGATTGAGCCATCACTCCTTTGTATAAAGGCAGTGGAAGTGATGTATTTAAATAGTATATGGAGTAAGGAAGCTTGCAAATATGAGAAATACAACATGGTATTAATTGATGAATCAAAAGGTTTCATTAGATAGTTCGCTTATGTCTCCCTCGCACCTGTTGATTCGTATATTTGAGTGATGACACGTGAATTGAAGTCTCTTCTCTATATAATATTAGTTATAAGCAAACTGAAACTCACACTTGAGAATGTGTGGTAAGACTGAACTCCATATGCATCAAACTCAAAATCTGCACAGCAAGGGTGAATGAAAGGTACTAAACAAAAAGCATTATACCATATACTAACGTGATCAGTATGGCTGTTAGTCATTAAAACAAGCCGTAAAACTTTAACAAAGAGTCCTACCCCAAGTGTTGTACATTGTGTTTGAGCTGTTACAAAGTTTCCAGACTTTAGAAGACTTTGGTTTTGATCCTCAACCCAAACTTTATGAATATTTTGAAAATTAGTTCATACTCTATCAGGCTTATTATCCAGATGGGGCGAGTGTCATGGCTTTTATAGATCCAGGATATTTGTTTTTGTTTTTCTCATATTTGCGATTATTTTATTGTCATGATTTTGAAAATTTCTGTTTTGAATTCTTACCACTTTGAAAACAACCAATTGTCGTTGTAAGGATTGTAAATTATAGTGAACAAATCACCAGAACAGACATCAAGTATGAAGTCCCAGAACTTCAGACAAGAATATAGGGACTTTACTTTGTCTTCCTCCTATTTTCCAGAACACAGCCAAGATGCTGTAATCTTTCTACAGAATAACTCTTTCACTGTTTCAGAGGATCAGACAATTGCGAAACAGCCTCTGGCTTTTAACTTTCTTACCTGTTCTTACTCTTAAAATATGGGTGCTCCTGAAGCCGCCGGAGCCAAAGAGACTGGAATGAGTCTTACCAAACCCTGATAAGTTTAAGAGTCTTCGTAGGTGAGTTTGTGGTGTAACACTAAAAGATTAATGTGATTTCTGGAGAGAGAAGCAGAAAACGGTATGACCCCCTCTTATTATACGTTTGGTTTTTAGCTGACCTCAGAACTTAGAATCACAGGGAATGCGTTAACCTTATCAATAGTGACGCCAACAGATGCCTTAATAACTTTCTACCATGTTTGTCAGTCATTAGATGAAATCTTTTGCCCAAACCCGCATCCTTTTTGGTGAAAAGAAATTTTAAATTGTTTTCTCTTGACGATAATTGTTTTTATTTAATGACTGACTTCTGACATTTTAAAAATCCGAGATGGCGTACGTCTACGTTACGTTTCGACGTTATCTGTTATCTAAGTATCTAGGTGGTGGGTCAGATGTGTCAAGAATTTCTAAGCGCACGAGTTTTTCTTATCTGATTCAGAAGTTTTTCGATTTATATTCCATCAATTTTTGTCGTATTTGATTGGTTCTTATCCAATAACTACTTTCATCAAATTACATAATGTAGATTAAATTTTAACATAAAGAAAAAACAAACGGATGGCATAGAGCTATTGTTTCACCATGTTTACTATCCACAATTGGGATGGTCTGGGTTGACGTCGAATTTTATGAAAAACTCATTAGTGTCGGATTGCAGTTTGAAACCAGGAGTTGTGAATTCTATTTCCCTTCTGCTTTAGCGTATTTGACTAAAAGATGACCCATGACAATTTTTATCAAATCAAAAAGCAGCTGGGTGGCATCATCACAGTGTCGGCAAGCATTGATTAGGAAACCTCAAGGTTGTCGGACGGTGCTTGAACTCTCAATCGTATATTGATTCTTTTACTTATACATTGGATTGATAGCCTTGACTATTACTGTGTTTCTAGCTCTCTTAGGGGATTCCTTAGAAATGGAGAGTAGTACTTCCCCGACTCTCTCTCTCTCTCTCTCTGTCGTCTCTCTCTCTCTCTCTTCTCTCTCTCCGCTATCTCTCTCTCTCTCTCTATCTCTCTCTTCTCTCTCTCTATCTCATCATATCATATATATATATATATATTATATTATATATATATATATATATATATATAATATATATATATATATATGCATGTATATATATATATACTATATATGTATATATATACTATATATATACGTATGTATATATATATATATATATATATATATATGATTCATATCACATTACCGTGATTCATATACAAATGTCCTTTAATATCTAATTCGATCTACCCCGGAATTAATATATTTTCATATATGGCACAGTGTGTGTGTGTGTGTTAGAAAATCGACACACAATTACATATGGAACAGAAATAAAAATAAATTTTTGACTCGCACCAGGATCGAACCCAGGTCTTTCAATGGAAAAACGAGACCGCTGCCAACCAAGCCACGCAAGAAGTTGGAACTTCGTAGTACCACTGTACTTAAATCTCTACCTGGGCAAGATATTTCGAATGAAATGCTGTCAGTTGGGTCACTACTGAGTTGGGAAGTAGGGCAAAACTCGCTGGTAGAGCCTTAGGTATAGTGGTAGTCAGGTTCCAACTTCTTGTGTGGCTTGGTTGGCAGCGGTCTCGTTTTTCCATTGAAAGACCTGGGTTCGATCCTGGTGCAATTCACAAATTTATATATATATATATATACTATATATATATATATATAGATATATAATATACATATATAATATATATACGCATGTGTGTATATGAAATATATATATATATATATATATTATATATATATATATATGTGTGTGTGTGTGTGTGTGTGTGTGTGTGTGTGTGTGTGTGTGCAAATATATTATATTTCAAAATCTTCACCGTTCCTACTTGCATTACTTAACAAAATTTTGTAACAGTCAGTCCAGTGGAAATTACTTTTGCATTCGTGGTTTTAAAACTCGGCAGTAAACACAATATCTAGTGATGAATGTCAGCAATGTACTACATGTAGTATTAGGAAATGTTCAGAAGTATTGTAGTTATGAAAATTAGCCTTTCAGTTTTTGTACATCATTTTATGTAAATAAAGGAATTTGTGTGGCCAGATGCATTAACGGTGTCATTCTAGACTAAGAGTGTAAGATTAGTAGTAGCAATTTGATAACACTGAGGTCACCTCTTTTTAAAAAGAAATATCTACTGTGGCTGTTATGTCTTTTTGGCACTTCATATGTACAATAAATTTTACTAAGGAATGCCTGTTGGTTAGAGGTCCTTCGTTTTATATCGGGCTTTTGGCGTTCTTCAGTTTTTTCGTGAAATTAAGTGGTTTGACTGCTACAAGCACTGTATTTTGGATTTTTAATTCTGAATTATAGTGTTTGTGAAAGTAATACTATTTAATAGAAATGAAATCATATACAAAATAATTTTATATCGCGGTACAAAAACGCTCTATCATAATTAGGTAACTTGCGTTCCTATATTGACGTTATTGAAATTTTAAAGGCAACGTTCATTTATATTTTAAAAGAATATCCTTTTAAATCAGTATCATTAGAGCGTTGTAGTAGTGCGTCCTTTCTTTAGTCTGGTCTGGAAAATGCATTATCGATGTGATCAAATCGGTTAGAGCTGGATAAGGAATGTGGGATTTTATGTAAAGATATTTTACACTGAATAGTGGTCAATGGCCCTGGAGTTGGAGGTGGGGATAAATCGAACGGTTATGTCACGGATATATTTAATTCACTGTCCTAAATTTCAAAAGTTTTCTTGCTTTCTCTCCGTTTGAATATTTAAAGACACTATCTGACAGGAGCATTGAAATATTAGGGCATGACTGTTACTCGAGACGCATGTTTCAGTTAATAGAGAGCAATTTGTTTTATCCTTATCAAGTTGTATCATTCTCTCTCTCTCTCTCTCTCTCTCTCTCTCTCTCTCTCTCTCTCTCTCTCTCAAAGCTTGGCTTCCCAGTGTTGAGGCACTTTGCCTGAAAGTGCCTTCAAAGTCTTCTTGTCTCATGGACGCCTCGATCACGGCCAAGCAGGCATTAATTGTGCGTTCATTCCTGCCTCACAAAATCCCGCTTTCTTTTCCTACTTTCATAGGGCAACACGCTTTGCCTAGAAGTGGTTTATATTTGTCACCCACTTTTTAAGTTTGCTATTGTGTTTTGGGAGAAATGGATCCCGCAGCCAACGCTTGTGTTGTCTATAGTTGACTCATATTTCCCCTTGTATTCTTGATGCCGTGAATCTCTTCCGTACTATTCTGAGTTCATCGGAAATCGTTAGGGATCGTCAGGAAGTTTGTCAGAGTTTGGTGCAGCTAGTTACGGTTGAGGGGAGATCGTCATCCATCCACTAAAAAGCAAACAAATAAAGCAGAAAGGAAGTCATCTGCTAAACAGAAGGAGGAATTCATAGGTGAATCGTAGCGGTGCTTAGGACTTCCAACTGGTCCTTGAAGCATATTTCCTTTCCTCTTTCTGAATTCGATAAGGTGAACTTACAGGACTGAATGGGGAACTCGGAAAATGTGTCACCTTATCCAAAGAGTTTCTTGACAAATTATTGAGGTTTCTAGGGAAATTGTAGACGTTGTTTTTATCATTCTTGCGAATTACAGCGGATGCAGTTGCTAATGACCGTTAACACCACTATGATAAATTGATCAAAAGAAAGATCGTGCAGGTGAAAGTTTAATAAATGGACTGGTTGCATTCCTAACAGACAGCACAAGGAAATGGGTAGGTACAGGAACAAAGTAACAAACATGGGAATGATTCACTTTGAACGATTTTATGGAGTTTAAGAACATCTGATGGTAAAGTAAACAGAATGAACTTGAAGGAGGTATCGTTGATGCAGATAAATAGTGATCGTTTAGCAAAGTTCGTAAGAGTACAAGGTGACTGATACCACCAGAGGTATTTTGCAGCTGTGCGGAGTCACTTCATCGGTGCGAGTCTAATGAGCAAGACACGTTGCGATTTGCAAAGTTGGATAGTTCAGAATCAAAATCGTGAAAGTGGATAGGCGCTTTCTTGAGTGAAAGGTGTCTCCCACATTCTCATACAGTTTACTTTATGATGTGTGAGATCAGATGTTCTTAAACTCGGCAAAACCGTTCAAAGTAAATCATTCCCTTGTTTGCTACTTTGTTGCTGTACCTTCCTAATTCCTCCTGCTGTCTGTCTAGGAATGCAATCAGTCCATTTATTAAACTTTCTCGTGCATGATCTTTCTTTTGATCATTTTCTCATTGAGGGGTTAGCAGTCATTGGCAATTGCATCCAACGTAATTCGTCAAGAATGACCAAGAATAGGCTGCAATTCCCCTAGGAACCTCAATAATTTGTCAAGAAACTCTGGATAAATGGACACATTTTCAGAATTTCCCGTCCATTCTTGTAAGCTCACCTTGTTGAATTCAGAAAGAGGAAAGGAAATATGCTTCAAGGACAGCTGAAAGTCCTGAGCACCGCTACGAGTCACCTGTGAATACGCCCTTCTGTTTTATTTGTTTGCCTTTTTTGTGGGTGTACTACGATCTTCTTCCTGTTGTTTATCTAGGAATGCCACCAGTCCATTAATTAAACTTTTTCCAGCATTATCCTTTTTTTGATTAGCTTTTCATTGAGCCGTTTGCGGTCATCAGCATTTGTATCCTTTGTAATCCCTGCTTCTTCAGCTAACCCACTTGGCACTTCTTCATAATATATCCTATTTTCTTTTTCATCAACCGTTATAATCTTTTCTGAACTGTTTGTTTCCCAAGAGAATCTTCGTGTCGTTTTTCATGGTGAAGGACCTTTTCGTCTTCCTCCATATCATAACTCTCGCTCTGCTTATTAAGTACGTTACCCTTTAATAGCTACAATCCGGAGAGCTTTGCCTTTTTTTCTTATTTTCATTCATAAAGTTAGGAAGAATTCTTTCTTATGGTGGCCATGACCCCTTCGTCCTCTGCCCGAGTCGTTCTGATCTATCACTGTGCATTGGTTTTGTTTCTCTCTATTCCTTTCCCATACACATTATCTGGGTATTTTAAAGCGTTGTGTATGTATCAGGACCTTATAACTTCTATATACTACTGTTACTTTGTATGCTTCTAATCACTTTTAGCTTCTTCCGCAAATATCCTCCTGAGTCCCTCGACTCTGTATATTGTAAGATTTCTTATAGATAATTTTGAATTTTCCTCTACGTCTCATTGGTTATTTAAAAGACTGCTAATTGAGATGTGAAAAGCTTTTAAAACCAATTACAGATACTTCCCAACAAGGCTTGACAGGAAACAGCGGTACTTCTCCTCCTTGTGTTGTTAAGAACTTAGATTGTGTAATGCCACTTGAACAAATCAGGGTGCGGTTAAAAGCCTAAAATTGCATATACTGTTCTGGCTTTTTTTTTATAGGTAAGTTGCTTAAAGTATGACATTCTTAAACTTAACACATTTTTGTCGTGTCCGGCTGTTTCAGTTACAAATAGTCTTCAGAATACTTTAAAAATGAATTCTTGTCATAGCTATCAGTTTAATCTTACCTAAATTCTAGTCTTTTTTTTAGATTATTCGTGTGTAAGGAAATGCCTGTGCGTTGACGTGGGGCACATATATTGGGAAGAATAAAATGAAAATCGTGGAAGTGGACCTATGCTTTTTATGCGCTATGAAGAGAGAAAAGATTGTTTACTTGAAGCAACCTACTTAAAAAGAAATATGATTGTTTAAACATTAGACGAGACCTCACTGTAATGTAGTTGCTAAGATGAAGGAAAACACACAAGAGACAGAACCTAACTATTTAAATCTGGATTCGGCTACGGTTGGGATGAAAGACCCATCAGTGCTACAGTATAATCAGTCACTCTTTAGCAACATACTTTAGATAAACCACGTTGGAAGTTAATATTTGTTCTTTTATCTATACATATATTATGTGCTGTATACTTAAAGAACCACCCTCCCTCTCTCAACACTTGATTATCACCAGAATCCACGGGAAAACTTCATGTTTTTAACTCGAAATCTCTGTAAATGTGGTGTGAGCTGCCGTTATCGTTGAAATATTGAGGAAATCGGAAAGGTCATTACAGGGGATGCTTTGAATTATTCTACTTTGACATTAGACATCCGCTCTTAGCATTTTTATGTGTCTGACCCACTTTCTCTCTCTCTCTCTCTCTCTCTCTCTCTCTCTCTCTCTCTCTCTCTCTCTCATATTTACTAGTTTTATGAGATAACGTTATGGATAAAAAAAAGGATGTCATTAGGACCACATACGTGAACATAAAGGAAAGAATTTTTTTATAATTAAGTGATATAATCAGGAATAGTCAAAACAATTACGGATATGTCTTTTTACAGGTAGAATCGGCGGGTTAAACTTCAGTGCACATCTAGTAAAACAGGATGCCAATAAATTGCAGTAGAGAGGAGCTATGGTACAGTCAATCTCTCTCTCTCTTTCTCTCTCTCTGCCTAAGGGAGCCGGATCCAACCCGATAAGAACGAGTTCGCCAGGGTCTTAGCAGCGTTGTGGGGTTGAAGGCTTCAAGTTTACTCTCTGGCAGAGTCTTGATAGCGCGTTTAGTGTAAAATTTCGGTTATAGCGGTTATTCTAAGCGAATCATGACATGGATATACCCAAAAGCTTCGGAGTCTTGTTTTGGGGAGGAATTTTACAAGCAGACTGAATGGTAAACTCCAGTTTTACATTTATTAACGGTTTTTGCAGACTACTCCCTTCTAATAATTAGTTATTGATTATATACGTATATACATACAATAACTAACTGTTAGAAGGTAGTAGTTTGTAAAATCGTTAAAAAATCTAAAATTCGAGTTTACCATTCAGTCTATGCAAAATTCTTATATAGTAAATGTTCGTGTGTGTATGTATATATTAAAAGAGAATGCGTCAAATTTGAGATGAATAAAAAAGTAAGAAGTTAACGTAAACTAGACAACGACGATTTAGCAGATATTTGTCGGCAGAAATGAGATTGAATAGAGTTACCGAGCGAAGGATCGCCGGTGATTTGTTTGGTCCGTGTGTGCAGATTCGATTTTCTGAAAATACGCAAGGAGAGGGGCAGTCATTATCACTGGCACTGAATATTAGCTTGAATGAAGTACGGGTCAGTGAAGATGTTGAAAGTGAATCTGGGCAATACTTTGGCTTTTCTTGTCTCACTTCCAACAGCATTAGACCTTCCAGGTACATGATTGTAGATGTAGACCTTGGGTTTATGGGTATTTTGACCCTGTAGTCCCAGCAGCCCCTAGCTTCTTCATCAAACCGGCCCTTACATCGTCATCTCTACAGGAAGTCAAGAATGGAGGGTTCAGCCCTTTCCAGGAGACAGAGGTCAAGTTTGAATTGCGGCATCTCTGCGTTACAAGAAGTGGAAAAAGAATTACAAGTGAACTCCTTGATTGGTAACCGAACGCACAAGCGTCTGCTGCAGATCGCTAGAATGTAATTCAAGGAAGATCGCTGTATCTACCGCAGGGTCCAGCCACCTTTTGCCCCTGAGTGGCGTAAGGTACAGACGGGAAAGACATGACTAAATTTCATTATGGGTTGCCTCGACCCCGGGCCGTCGCTGGTCTTGGTGCGAATAACAGTCTTGCAGCTTTCCAGAATGTCTTGTTATTTTTGGCAGCTATTTCCACGATAATACTTTTGCTCCCAAGTTTGTTTACTGGTAGATTCTCTGTTAATGGTTTTGTTTGAATTGCCATTTGACCTCTCTCTCTCTCTCTCTCTCTCTCTCTCTCTCTCTCTCTCTCTCTCTCTCTCTCTCTCTCTCTCTCTCTCTCTCTCTCTCTCAACATGTTTCTTGCGCATATTGATAGAGTTTTATGCAAATGTATCCGTAGTTAATATATTTATACACTTGCTATGCACATGTGCTAAAGTAACTTGAGTTGTGTAGATAGTTGCGTTTTTAAAAGAATTTTTTAAATGAAATTTTGGTTTATTTTTCACAT
This sequence comes from Macrobrachium nipponense, assembly GCF_015104395.2. Lineage (NCBI taxonomy): Eukaryota > Metazoa > Arthropoda > Malacostraca > Decapoda > Palaemonidae > Macrobrachium > Macrobrachium nipponense. The sequence continues at coordinate 66,729,562 of NC_061110.1, read as the reverse complement.
TAGAGTGTCTGTAATGAGACTAATAAATTCCTGGCAAACTTTTTAGTATTAATATTTTTATATTAGACAGTATAACTCTTCATTTCTCCGGCGACTTTGTGCAATTTAGAATGTGTGATATTCATTGATCTGTGAGATTTTTGCAGGTTTTATTGAGGAATTATATATCAGCGGAAGGTATTGAATAAATGAGTAGGTTGGACTTGCTGTCTGAACATTTCTTGACTCCATTCTTCTTGGAAAAGGATGATTCTGAAATGTCAGCGTCTATTGTCCTTGGCGAGTAATTGTCGTTTCTTTGCCTATGAATTTATAGATTGAATTTGTTAGGAAAACGAAGGAATCCGTAAATTTGTGAAGGTTTCAAGTATTGTCATACAGGAGGAAATGCTCTTCTACGAGCCTTGTGGATTCCAGCATGTGGAAGGGCAGGGCAAGGTTCGGTGTCTTTTAGGGTCTGAGTAAGAGCTGGTTGTGTGTTGGGTAGAAGCGCTGGTCTAAAAACGAAAGAGAGAGAGAGAGAGAGAGAGGAGAGAGAGAGAGAGAGAGAGAGAGAGAGAGAGAGAGAGAGAAATGGTTAGGGGCAGGTTAGAGAGAGAAGGGGTATGTGGAATGTTTCAGCATTCTGAGATTATGTAAAAGGAAAGACCATGGTCGAGGGGTATGTGGTGAGTGTTGCCAGTTAGTTGAATGTTAATTATAGAATCGTTGTTTCATTCATAGAGAGAGAGATGAACTTAAGAAAATCTGGAAAGGCTCTCCTGACGAAATGTGAGAGTATTTTCTTTTTGTGGTCACAACGAAAGAAAAGAGTGTTCAAGATTCACATGCAGCAGTAGTAGCAATGAATTGGAAAGACTCGTTGGATAGGTGTTAGTTGAGTGGACAGCATTAGCAGCAACGCTGGTATTGGTAGTTGGAGAAAAGAAATAAGAAAAGGACGGAATCAAGCGTCAAGGGAAAAGGGTCAAAGAATGAATGCTGCTCGAGTCAGAAATAGCAGGATCGAATTCCGGAGGGAGAAAGAGAGAAGTGCATCTTCAGGATGGAATGTTACATGGATGAGAAAGGACAGACTGAAGGGGAGGAGTCGCAGGTTCAAGTTAGAAGTGGAGGAAATGACGATGTCAATGACCTTCATTTTTGCAACGCAAGTTTACTTTTGTCCAGGAAAGCATGGGGAGGTCACCTCATGGCGGAGATGGTGTGACGTAGGAATAAGCTTAAAATGACTGATTATATGTTTTCCTTTCCACTGCGATTCCATTCGAAGAATAGAATCGAAAAACTGGGAACTCGGAATGTGAGAGAATTATTCTCGATCAGGAGAGTCATGGATCCACAAAGATTGAGTCACTGTAGCGAAAGAAGAAACTGATTTGTTTATCAATGAAGGGTGAACGTAACACCTAAACCTATTTTGGGAACATTTATGTTATTTGGAGTAGTTGTTCATGTTATATAGAATGTTTGTGATGTTATTTTGATAGACAAAATGATTCTGGAACAAACCAAAAGGCTATTGACTAGAGGAGGAAACTTTCACAGAGTAGCATGTCCGAATGTGAAGAAAGAATAAACGAAGGGCAAAGAAAAATCTGAATAAACTAAATAATATGAAATGATACCAAAATGATAAATAATCTAGATTATGGTGTTTTACAAATATAGCGCAACATCTCAGAATTGAGAACAACAGCTTCCGTAATTCTTTAAAGAAAGATTATTCCTTTGTCGTGATTTTTATTTTATGTAAAGAAGACTACAGATTTTAGAATAGCAACAAAAGAGAAACATACAACCCAGAAAAAAATTCAGTCAAAAACTCCCAGCAATCTCCCCTTTATATGCCAAACCATGTGTAGCAGAGCATATGACAATTTCTGTAAGTCAAACTTGGAAGTCATTAAAATAGAGATAGCTACATGAAACAAACTAGAAATAAGTTGCAGTAGTTTGATAACATTTATGGGGTGCTCTGCATTGACCTGACGACCCGAAATCATGTTGTTAGTTAAGGGTTGCGTTACAGTCCTGGTCGTTCAAGTGATACCTCCCTGGGCGCCAGTCTCATCATGTGTGGGCAAAAAAGCCGTCATATAAATTCCTGAGCCTAGGTGGGGATTAAACACATGGTAGTCTGCCATCCATGTATAGTTCATCTTCACGTTATGTATTCTAATACAAGATTTGCTTTCATTGTGACTGATTTCAATAAATTATATTCTACACCATAGATCAGCACCTTACACGTTATACATCTTTTAGTAATTACTAGCAGGTATGATTTTTTTTGGGTGCTTGCATTCCGCTTGAAGCTATTTCTCTTTACTCTCAGCTTTTCGCATCTATTTCATAACAGCGTCATCACACTTTCTTGATAAAATTCCCACCATTCAGCAAGGTATACTAAGTCATTGTAGCTTTAGATTTTATGGTTAACCCACATGATAATTGCTCTCAACATTGGAACAGTTATTAATTCATTGATTCCATCCCGTGGAACATTAGCCTCCTAAAGACATGAAGTTTTGGTCAGCTATTCAATTATGTTATGATCATTAGGCAACTGTACTAACTTGTAATCCCTCAAACTCCTGAAGCTTTTTCACTCTTACAGATTTTACTTGTCGTCTTCACTCTTAGTAGTCACTTTCACACACATTCTCTCACATTTACATTTCTTGTATTCCACCTTTATATCTCCCGGCTTCATTCCATGTCCGTCCTTTACCTTCAGCAACTCTTCAGATTATCAACTCCATCTGGACTCTTTTAATTTTCCTCAGATTCATATGTTTCAGACAAAATCTGTCCTTTTGCATACTTTAGTTTAAGATCAGTGTGCTTCATGAATTATATATATATATATATATATATATATATATATATATATATATATATATATATATATATATATTAGAGATGTATCGGATGTCTGAAAATGGAATTTGCGCATGTGGATGTAAATTTTTTGTACATTTGCAGATACGGATATGGATGCGGATATCAATCTTTTAAATTTGCGGATGCAGGTGCGGATATTTGATGACCATACCCTGCGGACGCGATGAGGATGAGGATACTGTGTTAATCAAATTAATTAGATATATTTAATTGTTAAAGACGATTTTCAGCCATTTGACGCACAAATTGAAAATAGATGAAAGTGATACTCGTGTATATGTGTGTATACTTTCATATGAACGTACAAACGTCACAGCGATACAAAAACGTTTTTGTTGTCGGTGCACAAGGTTATTTCATGCTCCTTGTAGGATATGGGTAACAAAACTCAAAGCCATTCTTCCCATTAGAGAGAGAGTTTCCTAAAAAATGCAAAACCCTGTTTTTTATTACAACGGCTGTAAATTACATGAAATTACTCATTCTGTATAATGAAACAAAAGAGCCAGATTTAAAAAAAAAACTACTTTTAGCTACAATGTATGAGTATGAACAATTGAACACTGAGCAGAGGGTGATATCCTCATATCCGCGTTCTCATACTGCGGATGCGGATGCGGATGTTGCTCGCAATGCGGATGTGGATATGGATGTGGATGATAAGAAATTGTCAAGGCAGATGCGGATCTGTAAAAAAGAGAATAATTCGCGGATGCAGGGTGGATATCATATTTATTTTCAAATATATATATATATATATATATATATATAATTAAATATATAATTATACATTATTAAATATATATATAGATATATATATATAGTATATATATATAATATATATATATATATACATATATTTATAGTGGTTTAATATGTTTTTGTGTGTTTGTGCAGTGTTTAGTGTATAATTTATTTCATATATAAGGTTTTTTTTTTTACCTCCATGCATGGTTATTACATATACAGATAATATCCGTGTTTCTACATCTAAACATTTCAGATGTAACTTATTAAAATGTTAACACAAAAAACAGGAACTACATGATTCCAAAAGCACTGACCCTTTAGAACACGTGGAGGTGTAATGTCACATCTTCTAGATTTTCGAAAACCGGCGAACGGCAGTTTGAGTTATCGATTTTGGATTCCCACTCTATGTTCACACTGTCCTCGGACTCTGTAAATTAACTGAATTTGAAACGATGAGCACTGAGTAGTGTCTGAATTATTAGGATTTTATTGCTCATTTTGGTCTGGCGATTCATATAACAGTCTGTTCCAGTTCATAGATATAGTTTTTCTTTTAAAAGTTGTATGCAAGGAAGTTAAAACTACTTAGATGACGAAAGTTGGAACTTTAAATCGTTTTAACTCGTAGTTTTAGGTGACTAGTTGCCTTTATCGCAGGCAGTTATTTCCCAGAATGTCTAATTTAATTTAGTACAACATAATGAGTTCTTGATAGAAAATATATTACAGTCATTTTGGGTAAATTTTTATTTTTGAAAGTTCGTTCCTGTATGGCAGAACTTAGTTATTTCCGAAGGTGCAGAATCTGTTTTCTAATATGTCTCCCTAGTTCTTTAGAGACAATCATGCTTAAAATTCATGGGTAGCAAAATTCTTCGTTTTATATATATATATATATATATATATATATATATATATATATATATATATATATATATAAATATATATATATATATATATATATATATATATATATATATATATATATATATATATATATATATATATATATATATATATATATATATACATGTATATATTTGTGTGCGTGTGTACATATTGTTACAATCACTCATGGCATGTGATTTATACATCACTCAAAACACAGGGAAACATGAATTACTGAATGTAGGTTCTGAGCGATTTCAGCTTTATTTCTAAGTCATTAACTAAGAACCAATACATAGTGGTAGACATTCACAAAAAATATATTATCTAGAGGGGCAGAACGAAAATGCAGACCGTTGGAAACCAAAACTAAATCACATTATCCTTTTTCCATTCTTATCCAGTAACATATTTGCATAATTTACAGAAACCTTCATTCTTAAAACTAGACTCGGCAGTAGTTTTTCCAGAGCAATATTAGAATGCGCTATTATTTTGATGCTTGCCCAAGATGTGTATATCAAATTCCGTGTAAGTATTATGATAATTTTAAAGATGTATAATATAGGCAATTTTAAAAATGTGTAATGTAGGCACATGTTAGTAAAAACAATGATGCAGTCAGCTGGGAAGGGGCAAGAAAAATAAATTATTCCAATAATGCATTGGAAAGAAACGTTATTGCGTCTACTTTCATAAAAGGAAGCTTTTGCATGAATAGAAATTTCAGTCAATTCTTGTACCGGATTGATCCATTAATGTCAAAAGAAACTCGCCATATGTTTAGTTTAAGGAATGAAGTAGGTGTGGAGGAAAAAAGGATAATCGGATTTGTAATTGGGGTTCCGGACCCCAGCCATAAATGAGTGCTTGGCTCTACCCCGTGGCACCTTTCAAGTGTGGATTTTTGGTTTCCAACTGCCCGTGTGTTTGTCTTTCTGTCCATCTACCATATATATTTTGAGTTTCTACCCCCGTGTATTCACCCTTCGTTAATGGCTTAAAAATAAACCGGAAACCGGTCAGGAGCTTCACCCAGTACTTCATTTTTCCCTTGAACATGATATACATACATACATTCTCTGATAATGGAAATGGTGATTTTTCAACGAAGGGCAATAATTATCATTCTGGCTTCGCACAGGATTCGAACCTAGTTCCCCCCAATGCGTAGGCGAGATCAGTAGGACTGATCACATCATGAGGACAATATATATATATATATATATATATATATATATATATATACTATATATATATATATATTATATATATTATATATATATATATATATATATATATATATATACGTGTATATACATATGTACACACACACACACACTTATATGTCACTAGATAGCGCGTGACAATATAGTTAGCCAAGGCCACATGGTCTGAGTTTTTCTGTAACACACTACACATAACTATGTTAATATACCTGAAGCCTTTTGTAATTTAGAAAAATTTGGCAATATGTCTGATGACAGTCTTAATCTCGATAAGTGTTTTATCTATGGTATAAATTCGTTTCTCTCCTATTCAAATGTACCATTAAGATTCTTAAAAGTGTACAAAAAGCTGGAAAACAATGACGAACTTCATTTTACGAAAGCTGATAGGTCTAATGCAATGGTTATAGTAAATAATTAAGATTACAAAGATAAACTATACTTACTGCTGAGTAATGTTAATACCTTAATACCTACGATCTGCTGACCTCAAATCCGCCTGAACGAGTGCTTTCTCATTTTGATAAGGTCAAAAGTCTTAAGAATAAAGATTTGATTAAACAATTTGTAACCATATCTCTAACTCTACCTTACTTGTATGGTCTTGTTAAAACACATAAACCTGGTAACCCCATTAGACCAATTATCAGTTCTGTTGGGTCTTGTACTTACAATCTATCAAAATGGTTGGTTAAGATTCTTTCACCTTTAGTAGGAAGCATTTCGAATGTAGTTCTGATACAAAAACTAAATAGCACAACTATTTATTTTAAGTTTAGAATGATTAGTTTTGATGTATCTCTATTTACAAAAGTACCTATAAATGACTTGCTTGAATATTTATCTGAATTTTTAGATGATTATGATTTACCCTTGTCCGCTCATAACATTTTAGAACTGGTTAAACTGTATTTGTGATTCGGTTTTTACTTTTGATGACAAATTTAATACACAAAGATTGAGTGTGGCAATGGGAACTCCTCTTTCGTCTGTTTTAAGTAATTTATACTTGGAATTTTATGAATCAAGATTTCTACCTAATATTTTACCTTTCGATATGTAGATGGTATTTTTTGCATATGGCCTCTAACCGAAGATGTAAATACGTTCTTTTCAAACTGAACAGATTGGTACCTTCCATTAATTTTACCTATGAAGAAGAACGTGATGGTCGTCTTTCATTTTTAAACGTAAATGTTCACCGTATTCTAAATGGCTTTCAATTCTCAAGTGTATAGGAAACCTACAAATGTAAATTCATACATTCACCATTATTCTAATCATAGCAATCAAGTCAAGTAGGCTACTTTTTCTTCAATGTTTTTAAGAGCTTTTCGTATCTGCAGCCCAGAATTTCTTCAGGAATTTTGAAAATATTTTTAACATATCAGAAAAATTAAACTAACCTAAATATTTTGTTGATGTGCTTTGCAAAAAGCACAAAAGATTTTTTATTCTGTAACTACCAGAGTGGCGTTTAACAATGATAATGTACTTGTTTTTTTTTTTACCATATAATAATCTCTTACGGAGGGTCCCAAGTTTTTGCAAGAATTTTAATATTAATGTTGTGTTTAAATTTTCAAATACATAGAAAAACATACTAATAAGAAATTCTCCCAAAGTTTCACAAGGCAGCATTTACTTGGTTCCTTGCATGAACTGCAAGTGTTTTTATATAGGACAATCTGGGAAGGGACCAAAGACAAGAATTAAACAGGACAAATGTTGAATGCTTTATTTTTGCACATTGAAAATTTCTATCATAAGATTCATTGGGAGGAGGCAAAAGTTGTTTTATATTGTAATAATATAACTCATAGAAATGTTGTTGAATTTGCTTTTATTAGATATCATGGTGACTTAATGAATGTATGCCAGGGTATGTACAGACTAGTCACATTTGTTGTTAAAAAAGTTTGTAAGGTTGTGTCTTTTTAATCACCTGTTGAACTATTCTGTAACTGTTGTACTGGTTTTAACTGGACTTTGAATATTTGTGTTTCAATTTTTTCAGCTTTTATGTTTATACTTTGTTAGATGTTCTCGGTGTTTTTATTATTGTACCTCGAAAATGTGTTGTAATAACACGAAAGCGCTTGATACTCCGTTTATCTTACCTGTGGCCTTGTCTATATATATATATAATATATATATATATATAATATTACATTATATATATAATTATATGATATATATATATATATATATATATATATCTATATTATATATTATTATAATATATGTAGTTTGTGTGCTTTTCTGTTCTTTGGATTTTGCATTATAGTTTTCGGCGCTTTTTAAAATTTGAAGTTGTTTATGGTTTTGGGCGATTATTCTCTTTTACATTATTTCTTCTTTTGAATTGCGAATCTGATAGGATTTGATGTTGGGTGATCATCTGTGTATTACTTCCCCTGTAAAAGATGAAAGTTCGTGTCAATGAAATAATGTCGGCTTACAGCGCGTTTTCAACCGTTAGTTTTTCATTAAATCAGAAATGACTAGCGTCTGTTACCTGCATAATGAAGTCATAATCTTATGTCCTGTGCGTAACAGACAAGACAGCAGAACGCGCCGGCGCGTGGAATTTGAGTCACTGATTATTTGTTAAATAAATAATGAGCTTCCTGAGCCCTGCTTCCGTGCGATACCACCCAGCCTTTTTAGCCATGCATAGCATTAACTCGGACTTTCTCCAAGGCTATGCATCATGCATCGCAAGATTCTGCGAAAACGATCGGGTGTGGCGCCCCCTTTACTCAACTGCACTCCGTCTCTCTCTCTCTCTCTCTCTCTTCTCTCTCTCTCTCTCTCTCTCTCGTAAACAATTGCCACAACCAATAGTCCACTGGCTATCTTCTGAAACATCGTTCATTCATTCACACACACATTCAATCAAAGGTCTGCTCATCCATTAAAAAAGTATTGTCATTTCTCTTATCTCACTATGTCCCTCTCATTGGATATACCGCAGGCATCAGTCCACTGAATATCATTAAAGAGCATTGCCCTTCTCTCTCTCTCTCTCTCTCTCTCTCTCTCTCTCTCTCTCTCTCTCATAAACACGGTATTTCAAGTTACGAAAACAAGTTCTTGTTAACGTTTGTAATTTTTCAGAATATAATGATAGCAGAAATGAAGTTTTAAAATCAAAAGAGGGAAGACTAAGCAGCTTGGCTGTTTCTGCTTCGAAATAGGAGAGCTAGAAAGATGGCAGCATCTGCGTTTTACTTTTGTGATTGTAATTATGGCTGATTCTTAACTTTTTCATTTATCTCAAGGCAGTTAGAAAAGTAATTGAAAATTCTTGTCTGATAAGGGCTTCATTTACTAAGAGTGCACTTTATGGAGGTTTTAATAACAGGCTGATATTTGAAATTCTAAGATCAAAGAGTTTGCTTCCACAATAGATATACGTTATTTTATTTGTATCTCACAGGCATAGATTCAATATGTTTGTCTGCATGATCTGTCATGAGAGAGAGAGAGAGAGAGAGAGAGAGAGAGAGAGAGAGAGGGGGGGGGGGGGGGCGTTTCGTACCATGTGAGAAATACAAATATGCTCTAGAGAGACTTTTCAGAGGAGA